>NC_064818.1:61710706-61911811 GCF_023721935.1 Panthera uncia | reverse complement strand
GAGAAGAATGCTGGTGCAATTTTGATTGGGATTGCATTGAATGTGTAGATAGCTTTGGGTAGTATTGACATTTTGACAATATTTATTCTTCCAATCCATGAGCAGGGAATGTCTTTCCATTTCTTTATATCTTCTTCAATTACCTGCATAAGCTTTCTATAGTTTTCAGCATACAGATCTTTTACATCTTTGGTTAGATTTATTCCTAGGTATTTTATAAAGCTTACATTTTATTTAGGATACCTTGAAATTTTAATTAGGAAATATCTTTGAATTTAGTCCTTGGTAATTAATATCTGTGATTAGCAACTGTTTTCCATTTTCATCATATGTTCTTTAAATCAAGTCAAACATATTGACAGACTTTTGGCAGAAACAAAGGAAGGGATATTTAGTGTGATTTGCAACTACCCCAAGTAATTTCCATTTTTTTCTCTAGTGTCTTCTCCAGAGTGGGAGCACCATTTAACTTGTCATCCCAGAACCTATTCAGTGCCAGAACATCAATACTCTGGCCCAGTCAGAATTATGGTTGTTTCTATGTGCACAGACAGGCGAGTTAAAAGATGAGAAAATTTAAGTAAGAGCCACTAAATTTTTCTATGTGGCCTTTCACTGATATCTTATCATGTATTTTTTCTTGGCATGTACTAATCTGTAGGACCATGTTCTTACCTGGGACATATACAACAGTATTTATATAAACCTATTAAAAAAATTTGACAGCTTGGTGATTGTAACCAAGTATTTGGTGTGAACTTCCTTTCATAAAATCTGTATGGGAATTCATTGAAGCCATGAAATTAATAACCAATGAACAGGTAGATCCTAAGTACCCATCATGTCCCTAACAAAGTATGAAGGAATGTGGAATTAGAAAACCTGTCCCTCTAGTGATACTGCTAGACAAACAATCAAAGTGTGACAAATAATGGAACAAGGAATGACACATCATGGCAAATAGCCAAATTGTGGGTATTTTCCATGAGATTGAATTAAAAAAAAAAAAAAAAAGATTTAAGTTCTGGGTTTTTCAACATTCAGAATAATTTTGAAAATTTAAAAACTAAAAAGAGAATTCAAAATAATTACTCTATTAGGACAGTGATACCTATGAACTGTAAAACATTTAAAAATATTTTAAAATTAAAAAGAATAAATAAAATAAAAAGAAACTAAAAATTGCTATTATAACAACTCCTAGGAATATTCCATTTCAACATTTTCGTGGATAGGATTGTATTGTATCTTATGCCTTTTTTGTTTTTCCATGCTTATTGAATGCTTTTGGAAGTCAGCAATGAAGTCTCAAATAGTCTAAAAATCTCTGGAAAGATAACAAAGATTTTGGCATGCTTATCATGCTGACACTATTCCAAGGTCATGGAATCATGACTAAAAGATGCTTTCTTGGCAAACCCTGCAAACCATAGACCACTATGAAACAAACTGAAGAGGACACAAAGAAGTGGAAAAACACTCTACGCTTATGGATTGGACCAACACTGTTAAAATGTCCATACTATCCAAAGCAATCTATACATTTAATGTAATCCCTACCAAAATACCACCAGCATTTTTTTTCTTGCAGAGCTATAACAAACAATCCGAAAATCTTATGGAGCCACAAAAGACCCTCAATAGCCAAAGCAATCCTGAAAAAGAAAAACAGAACTGGATACCTCACAAATCCAAATTTACAAGTCTATAGTCATCAAAACGGTATGGTACTGGCACAAAAACAGACACATAGATCAATGGAACATTATAGTAAACTCAGAAGTGGGCCCACAAATGTATGGCCACCTAATTGTCGACAAAGCAGGAAAGAATATCAAATGGGGGGGAGGGGCAATCTCTTTGACAAATGGTGTTGGCAAAATTGCATTGTGACATGCAGAAGAATGAAACTGGACCATTCTTTTAACCACACATAAAAATAAATTTGAAATGGATAAAAGACTTCAGTGTCAAACAGGAAACCATCAAAATCCTAGAGGAGAATACAAGCAGCAACCTCTCTGACCTCAGCCACAGCAATTTCTTACTAGACACTCACCAGAGGCAAAGGAAACAGAAGCAAACATGAACTAATGGAACTTCGTCAAGATAAAATTCTTCTGCACAGCTAAGGAAACAATCAACAAAGCTAAAAGGCAACCAATGGAATAGAGAAGTTATTTGCAAATGACCTATGGATAAAGAGTTTATATCCCAAATCTCTAACAAACTTATCAAACTCAACACCCAAAAAACAAATAATCCTGTTAAGAAATGCACAGAAGCCATGAATGAACCCTTTTCCAAAGGGGACATCCAGATGGCTAACAACACATGAAAAGATGCTCAACATCAATCATCAAGGAAATACAAATCATAACCACAATGAGATAACACCTCCTATCTGTCAGAATGGCTAAAATTAACACAAGAAACAGGTGTTGGTGAGGATGTGGAGAAAGGGGAAGCCTCTTGCACCGCTAGTGAGAATGCAAATCGGTGCAGCCACTTGCGAGAACAGTATCAAGTTTCCTCAAAAAACTAAAAGTGACACTACCCTACAATCCAGCAATGGCACCACTAGGCATTTGCCCAAAGGATACAAAAATACAGATTCAAAGGGACACATGCACCCTGATGTTTATGGCAGCACTATCAACAATAACCAAACTATGGAGAGTGCCCAAATGTCCACTGACTGATGAATGGATAAAGAAGACGCAATGCATATATACAATGGAATATTACTCAGCCACCGAAAAGGATGAAATCTTGCCATTTGCAATAATGTGGATGGAGCTAGAATATATTATGCTAAGCAAAAGAAGTCAGAGAAAGACAAATACCATATGATTTCACTCATATGTGGAATTTAAAACAAAACAAATGAACACGGTGGTGGAGGGAGAAGAGGGAAACAAATCAAAAGAGACTCTTAGCAATAGAGAACTGAGGTTTGATGGAGGGAGGTGGGTTGGAAGATGGACTAGATGGGTGATGGGTATTAGGGTACTTGTTATGATGAACACTGGGTGTTGTATGTAAGTGATAAATCAGTAAAATCTATTCCTTTAACCGGTATTGCACTGTATGCTAATTAACTAAAATTTAAAAGAAAAACAAAAGCAAGCAAGCTAGCAAAAGAAAGAAAGAAAAACCAAGATGCTTTTTTGGGAGATTTTAGAGATGATAATGTTTTAATGTCTATAAAGTTGATGACACATTCTTGGCATCAATGAGAATTGGTTGAGGAGACCGCTACCCTCATGGGAAATACATACAGCTGAGTATATAGGGTATGTGTCTTGCACTGATCAATAATAGATAGTATCACTTGGTACAAGCCAAATACATGGTGAAGATCTTTAGGTCCACGGACTGGCAGCACCAGGCATAGGCCTGGAAGCTTGTTAGAAATACACAAACTCCGCTCCATCTGATTCACTAAGAAACTGCTTTTTTCCAATAATCCTAAGTGATTCTTCTGCACGTAAAGTTTTAAAATACTTTCAAACACACATCAAGATTGTTCCGTGGTTGGGTGGGTGGGGGGGGTGCTCAGTGAAGTCAGGGAGGTTGGAGGAGCTCAGGAGACCCTCTTGGTGTACCAAGAGATTTCAACTTGAGTTATGAAGAGAACAAGTAATAACAATCAAACTCCAACCAAAGCAAAACAGGATCTTTAGGTGTATATACACACTCTGGAAACAATCATAAAGATGAGCAACAGTAAGTGACCAGTGGTTTAAATTCAAGTTACGAGTGACAAACTTGAAGTTGAAGACCATCTATCCATTAGTGCAATTCTCCCCTGTCATTTGGAGGAAAGGTAGCCTTAAAGATGTATCTGAAAATTACCAAAGGTCATAATTTGAGAAACATGAGCTTCTGTCAGTGTTGAAAAACAAAGTTCTTGTCCCACTTTAGAAAAAAATTCGTGGGGTGCCTGGGTGGCTCAGTCACTAAGCGTCCGACTTCAGCTCAGGTCATGATCTCATGGTTTGTGAGTTCAAGCCCCGAGTTGGGCTCTGTGCTGACAGCTCAGAGCCTGGAGCCTGCTTCGGATTCTGTGTCTCCCTCTCTCTCTGCCCCATCCCCATTCATGCTCTATCTCTCTCTGTCTTAAAAAATAAATAAAAAAACATTAAAATTAAAAAAAAAAGAAAAAAATTCATTTTTAATTATGCACTACATAAAGTACTTTCATGTACATCAAAGACAGTCAAAATATACAAAGCCAGTCTAGAGAAATAGGGTTAATAGGACAGCTGAGAATATAACACTTAGATTTTATTGTTATCTGGGAATATTGAAAATCTAGTTATTTTATGTTTTAAATTTGCATTATTGTTCCTACTGCATAATGTACACAATTATAGTAAAATTGTACAGTTGTACAGTCTATAATCAACAATGCATTAGCAAGTTTGGAATTGGAAAAGTATTTTACCGCTGTTTCCCCACCACAAAATTATATGTTTACTGATTTCAGTTTATTATTTTTTACCTATTTCCCCCCAAAATTTGCCAATAGTTTACTACTTGATTATGAAACGGTAATGTAATGATTTTTTTTTTTCATTTTTACTTAGGAGAAAGGTTTGTCTCCAAGTATGAGCAGTTGCTTTTTCAAGAGATTCTTTAGCAATTGTCATTGATAAATTATAATAAGCCTTGTTTTTAACCTTATCCAGTCTCCTATGTAAGAACCAAAAGTTACCATCTAACTAGGCAGAACAGAGCAGCAACAGAGAAAAAGTACTTCAGATGACTATATACACATATTGCTTTAGAACTAGGTGTCTCTAAATAAGTGTTGGTTAGTTAATGGGTTGATAATTACTTACCTCCCAGGCACAAAGTAGAATTTACATCAGTTTTTCTCAAAGAATATTCCCCAGCTTGTCTCAATCAGATTCTCATAGTGTTTTAAAACACTAGGTGGACACAAGACCACTCCTACTTGATCAGAATATGGGTGGAATCTAGGAATCTGTTTTTATCTAAAAGTCCCTAAATGCTTCTAATTCATATTAAACTTTGAAAACCAATGATTTTCAACATCTTTACCTTAATATAGAAATAACTGCCTTTTAGGACAAAAAGACTGCAAAACTTTTGCCATCTTTATTCCCTGAATTTTCATACCTTTCTAATGAAATTATTCTGGAAAGATGTAGCATACTATACTGATTATTGACATCTTGTTTTGGTAGCTATCCAGTTATCAAGATTTATTGTACAGTGGGGTAAATATTGACCTCAGCATTGGCCTATCATTTACCCATTAACTGTGTTCATCTTTTCTGTCCCAGCAGGACACATTTTATGTGCCTTTACCTGTGGCCACACTGATTTAACCATTTAATTGACATATGTTAGAGGAATTGAAAACAATTCTATTGATGAGAAGAAGAGTAGAAAAATTGATTTATATAGCAAGATAAATGGTCAACATTTTTTAAAAAATCAAATGTACTTGCATTTTAGAAAAAAAGCTTCCATCATAAAACTCGGATGACCACACAAAAGCCAACAGAAACAAAAGCAATATATAAGAAATCTCTGAATATAGCAAGTTTACCTTTATGATGGAAATATGTCGATCTGTATAGTAGAGGTCAGCGAATCTTCATGGAATGAATGAACCCATTTTCAAAGCAAGTGTCTGTCATATCAGCAGATACAATACTGGGAGGTAGTCCTATAAGGGGAAAAGTAAAAATAAAGAAAGGAAAACAGTGTCAATGTTGGCCACTGTGGACTTCTACCAGAGTCTCCCCAGGAACATGAAGAAAATGACTCTTCATTTCAAGTAAATCTGAGCCACATAGTAAGAGGCTTATTGTACGGATTAATGTGATGCAGCCCCTGGGAGGTTGAGCAGGGCAAGTGGAGTAGAAGGAGGTAGAAATTGCAGTTAGGTAATATAAAGTCCCCTGCTCTGCTTTGTACATCCTCAGACTTTTATTCAAACAAAACATAACCATCCTTTCTGAAGGGACAGATGCTTCAGAAGAATTATTTTGTTTTGAGAGGTAGGAGATTTTTTTGGGGGGTTGCTTTTTTCTCCAACACTGATCTACTTCATTTCTTCTACATTAAAAACCAGCCAATCAGAATAAATAGCATATGAACATCCTTTTGAAAAAGGGTGCTTTTGAAACCTCGGGCATCATTCTCAAAAGCACATTGAACACCCTTCAGTGATGGTATTCCTCTGCTTTCTGAAGGAATAGCCCAACCTTCACTTGTGGCAGCATGATCTGTCCTAATGGTTTTTGAGAGGCGTTTGGGAAACCTGACTTCATCTCTGGGTAGAGCTGCCACACAATGAAGTGACCTACTTCACTTCACTGTGAGATGACAGAAAGTCACTGTACTTGAGAAAAGACTAGAGCTGCCATGTTCCCTGGAAGTTTCCCCAGTGGTATTGGGCTAACTTCTTTGTGAGCTACTCCCAATCGTCAGTTTTAAGAAGTGTATTCCTGGCTGTCAAGCCCCAGTGCTGCCTAATTTATACAGATAAAGAGTTCTAATAAGATACTTTAGAAAGTCACTTATGCCATAAGGTATTCACATTATCTCAAGACATTTCTATTTGGCTAATAGGAAATGAAAGTGTGGATTAATGCCTTTCGCATGCCATTAAGAAACTGAGAAGGAGAAGCCTCATTTTGGCCACCAGGGGCCTTCTTCTCATGTCTGTTCACTGCTGTCTCAGCTCATCGCTTTCGGTGATTTCCAAAGAGAAGGATGAGTTTTGACTTCATAGAAAATGAGTTTAAACCAGAAAGTCCATGTGGCCTCCAAACTTTGGATTACTGCCATGGCACATTGCATTTCACCTTTGATTTAAAGATAAAGAACATGTGGCTTCCTAAAAATGAAAAACTCTTTTGCTCAATTCCCAAAAGGCTAATGCAAGCAGCTGTTAAAGGAGAAATAAAAAGGCAGACACCAGAATTCCAAATAAGTCAAACATAGTGAAATTGGGTCACCGATCCCTCTCTGTAACCCTGAGGAGTAATGGGGAGCAAATAGTTATCTTCTTTTTATCTGATCCGTGATCAGGTATATAAATGCTGGGTATTGTCTTAAGTACAAATCCTATAGAATGTGGACTTGGTGAAATTAATGAATAACAAAAATATGGTAAGGTAACAGTGAGTGATTAAGAACCGGGTGCTGTGCTAAGTGTTGCTTATGTGCCATTTAATCAAATCCTACCAAACTTGGGAGCCAAGAGCCAGGATTTATCCCCTTTTAAAGATAAGGAAAATTAAGTTGCTAACTTAGGTCTCCATTACCAGTAAAACAGGTGCTACTTAAGGAACAAATAGTCCTATTCTTAAACATACAGCTTTAGCTGCACTTGAAAAAAATAAAAATCAACAATAATTCTCTAAAGTGAAATTGCATTGGACAAATGCTTCAACATTTCCCTAAATTAAGGATTTCACAAACAGGATCAAGAGACTGGAGTATTTTGGTATCAAAACCGCTGCAGCTCTGACAAGCCCTGTCAGCAGATGGCAGTGACTCAGAAGAACAGCCCTGCTCAGCAGAGGTCAACCACCTCCAGATGAAGGTTGAAAGTCTATTCAAGGACATTAAAGTGCACCTTTAAGTTTATAAATCATGGAAAGTAGGAAAAAATGCCATTTGGAAAGAGCTAAGTGGCAGGGCTAAATCAGGGTTGTGCTACATTGTTTTCTTATGTCTTTTCCTTTCTATGAACATACAAGTCATAACCTGCATTTCTCTTTGAGATAGTGTTTTTAGCTGGTGGATTTGAGGCAAGCTTCACCATGTGAAAACTCACCCTTTTCTTCCTAGATCCTAAATTAACGCCTACTTGTTCCTCAGAGCCCTGTTTTATGTACTCCAAAGGACTGGAGATTTGTAGACCATCTGCCACAAAGGGAGTGAAGCTTCCACCAAGATCCATGTTCTTCATTTTCCCATCCTGGAGCCCCTCCCCCTTCTAGCAGCCAGCCAGACCTGCAAGGAAAATTGTCCCTGACTTACCAGTTAAAGAGAAAACCTTAGACTGTGAGGAGAAGCATGCCATAAAGTCACCAGCTGAATAAACCATTACTGTTTTTAGGGGTTTTTAAATACAGGCAATTTGAATATGTAATTGATTCTGAGCACAGCCTCATCCCATGTTTTCCTCGGTCTACTCAGAACCACATTGTGAATGGAAAACAGCTGGAGTAATATCTGGGGATGATGGAGCCAGTACCTCATGGTCACTACAGTCTCCATGATGGATTTAGGAGGTGGTTTCTTGTGGCTTGGCCCCAAACTGGGGGCTTGGACCCTTGCAATGCCAGGTCCAGAGGCCCACCCCACAGACAGTGCTTGGATGTTTAGCCTATCCCCCCTTACTGTTCTCAGAAAGGATATCCCACACATTGTTCTGTAGACAAGCATACAAGTATGTGTTTGGGGGAAACATGGTCTTTAGAAAAGTAAGTCTCCATTCTAGCTCTGAGGTTAAAGAGAGGTAGCTATGATCACAGTTTAAATGTTAAGTTTGACTAGCAGAGGATGACGTCAATCTAAAGCTCTCTTTGGGGGACAATGTACATTTGGATAAATCCCAAGAAGCCCAGAGCTTATGCTGTGACCTTAACTCAACACTTCTAGGATTAGGCAGTTTTACAAGCTGATACCTATTTATTCCAACAAGGTAGAATATTTCTTGTTTAGCAACACATTCAGTACATTAATTTGCGTCTGTAATCCCTACTGCCCCCAATAGGCATAGATAAACAAGTACATACATACATTGAAATGGTAAAAGAAACTTGGCTGTCCTCACTTGGGCAGCACATGTACTAAGATTAGAACAATACAGAGAAGATTAGCACGGCTTCTGAGCAAACAGGATACACAAATTCATCAACTGATCAAACATAAACCCTCCAACTGTAAAACTCCCAGAAAATATAGGCAGTAACCTCCTCAACAATGATCTTGGCGACATTTTTTTTGGATTTTTCACCACAAGCAAAACCAACAAAAGCACAATGAAACATGTGGGTCTCAGTCAAACTAAAAAGCTTCTGCACATCAAAGAAGACCAACACAATGAAAAGGCAATCCACCAAATGGTTGAAAATATTTGCAAATCATGTATCTGATAAGGGGCTAACACTCAAGAGATATCAAAACTCCTATAGCTCAACAGTAATAAAAAACAGGCTGGTTAAAAAATGGACAGATCATCTGAATAGACTTTTTTTTTTTTTCTAAAGAAGCGATATCAACAGGTACATGAAAAAGTGCTAAACATCACTAATGATCAGGGAAATGCAAATCAAACCACTAGATACCGCCTTACACTTGTTAGAAAGGCTGTCAACAAAAGAAATGTGTTGGTGATAACGTGGAGAAAAGAAAATTCTAGTGCATTGCTAATGGGAATGGAAATTGGGCAGCCATTATGGAAAACAGTATGGAGGTTCCTCTAAAAATTAAAAAGAGAACTATCATATGATGGAGAAATTTCTCTTTCTGGATATGTATCTAAAATAAAGTGAAAACACTAATTGGAAAAAATACATACACCCATGGACACTGCAGCATTATTACAATAGCCAAGTATGGAAACAACCTAAGTGTCCAACGATGGATGGATAAAGAATGATTTATGTATCAACACATATATTCATAAAGAGATCTTGCATTTTCCAGAAGAGGGATGGATCTTGAGAGCACCAGGCTATATGCAGAGAAAAATACCTTATGATCTCCTATGTAAAATCTTCAAATGCAAACCCAGATACAGACAACAGATTGATAGTTGCCAGAAGCAGGGAGTGGGGGTGTGAAAGAAATGGGGGAAAGTGATCAAAAGGTACAAATTTGCAGTTCTAAAGTAAGTTGTGAGGAAGTAACGTATAGTATGATAACTACAGTTAATAGTACCGTGTTGTACATTTAAGTTACTAACAGAATAGATCTTAAAAGTTCTTATCACAAGGAAGAAAAAATAAATAAGTAGAATAAGGGATGTCCGGTTGCTTTGTTAAGGTGATCATTCCATAATGTATACAAATAGTGAGTGAATCCTTGTGTGGTACACCTAAAACTACTATCATGTTATGACAGTTACACCTCAGTCAACACTAAAAATTAAAAACTTTGGGGCGCCTGGGTGGCGCAGTCGGTTAAGCGTCCGACTTCAGCCAGGTCACGATCTCGCGGTCCGTGAGTTCGAGCCCCGCGTCAGGCTCTGGGCTGATGGCTCTGAGCCTGGAGCCTGTTTCCGATTCTGTGTCTCCCTCTCTCTCTGCCCCTCCCCCGTTCATGCTTTGTCTCTCTCTGTCCCAAAAATAAATAAACGTTGAAAAAAAAAAAAAAGACTTTGCTGGGTATGGGCTTGTGATAAAATAGTCCCAAACCCCACACCTCTCTTTCAGCTGCTGGCAGTTGTGTCTCCTCTCCTTACAACTAGTTCAACCTGAGAGACAAAAGCGGGTGGGGGTTGGGGTTGAGCAAGCAGAGAGTGGACACTGACGGGGGACGTGGCCTGTAATGGATCACAGAGGAAAATGTTAAGAAATCAGCAGGTTCCCTCTGGTTCTTTACATTGGCACAATACTTTCATAGTGGAACAGTTTGTGTTTTTAGATCATCCTAATGACCCATTGAAATTAGCATTATGTTAGGTGTTTAATTTATCCATTAAGAAAATCTCAGAGATGAAAGTATGTATTTTTAGGTCAAATTACACCCCCCACAACACCGTGTGTGTTTGTGTGTGTGTATACACACACAGAGAGAGAGAGATGGAGATTGAGAGAGATATATATACACAGAGATAAGAAATTCTCTTTCACTCTTCTGCCAAGAGTGAAAGCTTGACTTCTTCCTTGCCACTATGAATGCCTTTTTTTTTTGTTGTCTGATTACCGAGGTTAGGACTTCCAGCACTATGCTGAAATACAGTGGTTAGAGTAGACATCCCTGTTGTGTTGCTGACCTTAGGAGAAAGCTGTTTTTCCCCATTGAGGATATTAGCTCTGGGTCTTTTGTATATGGCCTTTATGATTTTGAGGTAGCTTCCTTCTATCCCGGAGTTCTTGATAGTTTTTCTCAAGAAAAGGTGCTGTATTTTGTCAAATGCTTTTTTTGCATCTATTGGGACTTGCTTTTTGAGATGTGTATTTTTTATTTGCACCTTACACACAGGACTTCAAAAATCCTTGTTTTGCATCATCCTCAATGAGAGGAACACTGAAAAGCAAAACCTATGTGATAAAATGAAAGGAAGAAAATAATAGTGCAGATAGTCAAGTCTAAAAGTATAGAGTAATTGTGATGCTCCGTCCCATCTTTGCCAGCCCCAAGTTTTAAAAACTCACATTCTGAATCTTCTGAATTTCTGAATTTCTTCAGCTTCCTTGGGCCACATGAGAGAACCATGTTCCTTTATTTCCAAATGCACCCAGCCAGCTATCCAAGCACTTTCCAAGTTGAGAGTCTTTGCTTTGAAATGAGCTCACCAACTTCTGCAATTCCTGAGACTGAGGTTAGTTGAGAGCCCCATAGTGTTACAAATAGTAACTCCACAGTTATAGCCAAATGCCATTGGTTCAATTACCCAGTGCAGGGGTTCTCAAACTGAAGAAAGTATCAGAATCACCGGAAGGGCTTGTTAAAACACAGGGTGCTGGATTCCACCCCCAGAGTTTCTGATTAAGGAGGTCTAGACTAAGACCCGAGAAGTTCATTTCAATAAATTCCCTGGCGTTACAGACTAGGAGTCTGGAGTTCTTTCTTGTCGAGCAAGAGAGCTGCCACAGAATTGAGTACGAGAGGCTAATATCCGGGAGGAGATAAGAGTCCCACAAAGGGGTTTCCTCTCCGTATTTATTGAGCTCACAAATATTACCCACGTGGTGAACGTGAAGAAAACAAGATCTTACACACGTGAACATGGAGAAAACAATCGGAGAGCAATCATTAACTTGTGTGAAAGCAAAGGGACTGGGGGGCAAGTGGAGTTTGTGATCAAGGTACACTGGCTCCAGATGGAAAGTAATGTCCTGCAGGTGATATAACAAGCTACTCGTGATCCCATTATAATATCTCGCTAGCTAACCTGGGGTGCTTTCGCCCCATGGTGACACCTTTCCACCCTAACCTTTTTTCTACTCCATTTATGTAAGTAGAACCTATTTCCCCACACCCTGATGCTCCTGAGGTTGCTAGTGTAGGTATGGGGATGATGTTTTTGACGACCAGTGACCTAGGGGGCCTAATTGTCTTTGAGAGGCACAGTAGCTTTTCTAGAAACATCTGTCTCTAAGTCCTTAGTACTTCTGGCCTCAGTGAGGATTTGAGTGGGTGTAATAGGAGCATGGACGATGAGCAGGAGGTGAGAAGGTCAAGTGCATTAGATTTTTATTCCATCCGTCCTCAAGCTCTAGGGCTGAGAACTATAGGTATTCTAAGTGCCCAGTGGGTTTTCAGGTAATTAAGCTTTTAAAGGATGAAGTCTGCCAGCTTGCAGTGTGAAGGCAAGCAGCCAAAAACTTGTGAGAGGAAAAAAAGATATGGCCTTAAGGTGCTTGCCCAGAAGCTTTGAATTTATCTGATATAACCAGGTCATGACTTGAGGGGGAAGAAATTCTGCTTGTTAAAATAATCAGTTACATTTCCTAACATTCGGGGAGAAGACCTCAGGGAAAGGTAGTTCTCTTTAAACTCCATAGATTTGTGGATTGAATCCCCTCACAGGTGTAGCCCTTTGAGACTATGTAATTAAGAAAATGGAATAATGTAGGAACATCTGCATAAGGAGTTAAGCTGATTGGAATGAATCACACATCTGCCAGAGAGGAACTGATGTTGGGCATATATAATCATAGCTTGATTATCAAACTATCCTAAATAGAAATAAAAATGGAGTACATATTAAAGAGAGCTTTCTGAGCTAAGGGTTAAAGGACAAATAGAAAGCAGGTGTTTCTAAACAAAGCTTTACTGTTAAACTTATCTGCATCACTCAAGTAATTTAGAGATACATTAATTGTATAGTTTTTGTGGAAGCATGGTTTTATTTCCTCATCCTTGTTTTCCTTTTCTCTTTCAATATTACAGATACAACCTGAGTCCCTACTATGTGCAAAACAGTGTATCAGATGCTTTGTTGGATACAAACGTAAGTAGAATGTGTAAGTTTCTACTGTCTAATAAGAGACTATAATATCTGTCAAATTACAAAGTGTAGTAGAAAGCCATTAGCACAGAGGGAGGTACAACACACAGCAAGAGGTATTATTTGAGGAATGTGGAGAAGGTGTTATCATGCTTTCCTCTTACAAACACCCTGCATTAAGAGAATCATCCTAATTGAATACGAGGCTCAATGAGACTAGATCCACATCTGTTGGTGTCAATTAAATTAAGGATGCATTTTCCACACCGATTCCATAATTAGTAGAAGAGCCAGCTAAGTCCAAGATTCAAAAATAGAAGATTGTGGGGTGCCTGGTGGCTCAGTCTGTTAAGCATCTGACTCTTGATTTTGGCTCAGGACATGATCTCAGGGTCATGAGATCATGCCCTGTGTTGAGCTCTTGAGTGTGGAGCCTGCAAGATTCCCTCTTTCTCTCTGTCTCTGTCTCTGTCTCTGTCTCTGTCTCTGTCTCTCTCTCCCTCCCTCCCTCTCTCTCTTTCTGCCCCTCTCTCCTGTTTGCTCTCACTCATTCTCTCTAAAAATAAGAAAGAAATAGAAGATTCTATACCCTCCCCCTTTAAATTAATTTCCATGACCCTGAGCTTTGAGTCACACAGGTACTCTAATCCCTTAGCCAATCTCTTCAGACTGTAGCCTGTTGGACCCTAATCTAATCCCTTGACCTAGGCTGTATTTATGCTCTTAATGTGTTTTGTCATAATATTCTTCCTTCCTGTGGATGCAGAATCTCTTGATTGCTTTTATCCTTCTATCCAGGACATGGCTTCTATTTCTTTCTTTGTGAAGCAAGCTCTAAGACTTTCTTCTCTCAGAAACAAAGCTTTAATTCAATTTAATTGCTTTTCACAATGACTAAAATATATATCCTAAATATAGATGTTAGGAGATAACTGGAGTCCTCTTCAAATTTGGGATGATCTGAAGTCCTGAAGAGACAGTGATAGAAGGTGCATGTAATCCCACCAGCACACCTTGTAATAGTGTGCTCAAGGAAGCTGGGATTTTAAAAAGACTTCAAAAGGTTGATGGCATTTGAAATCATTATAAAGCAAGTTGGGGTGGGAATATTTGCATAATAAAATACGCTTCTGCATAAAGTATGGTGGTGGTTGGTAGAAACTGAAAGTATTGTAATATTTACCTCATCTACCCTTCTTGTGTGGGCTTCCCAAATGACCCGCAACTGAGTCTAAGCCCAAAACTTCTTTCCCTGCTGCTTGAGGCATTTGCATTACCTATTTGATCAGTTTATTTTGTTTCTAGTTCTCAATTAAAAATTAAACACCTCAGTCTCACTTTTTAACATTCTACGTAGGGTTTTAATTTCCTTGCACCATTCAAGGAATTGGACTAAGCTTTAGTCCGTGGCAAAGCTTTTTTGGTGTGGAGCTCGGGTAATGACAAAGCTTTGTGTGGGGAAAAGTTTGTGTGGAACCAGTGGACTTCTCAATTATATCATTATTTTTGAGGAAAGAGGGCAGGTGATTTTTTTTCATTGGCTAACTCAGTGAACAGTACTGTCAGCTGGCTGGACAATTCCAGTAATTCAAGTTGTTTCCCTAGTATAGCCTGATAATCAACCACATAAATATCGCAAGTGATTTTCCTGTGTTTGTTTTGTTAGGAAGCAGTTGGGGATAGTCCCCAACCTAAGAACAACACATTAAGTCATTTCTAACCACTTAATTCATTACAACATATTATCGTGTGAAAAGAGATGCGGCCCAATGGGAATAGTTTCTGCAAGTCACGTGCCTTGATCATAGTCCTCAGAAATGGAGTGGAGGAGTAGGACCAGATGCAGAGATGCTACACATCAGTGAGGTCTTCCTTCCTGTTTTAGCTGCACTAGATCACTTCATTTTGAGCAACAGGGCTACTCCATGAATAGGATTCAAGAGAGTCCGAAGTCCTCAAAAGACTGACTCTTAACACCCTAGCCTCCAAGCTTCCATATGCACCAGTGAAAAGCTGGGACACGGACGAAGAACCCTCCTCAACCCTCATGCTTGCAACCTCACTGTAACCACATGCCTTCAAAGTATTAAGGAGATTTCATTATTCCCTTAGACTCTATTCAAGCCAGTAACAGGAAGAAACCCTGGCCTCCTAGGTCATGTCCTAGCACAAGCCACTGACTATAATAAGAATTCAGCCACCAACCTGTTCTCCCTAATTTCATTTTATTCTTAACAGTCACTATACACAGCATCCAGAGTGATCCTTTTAAAACCAAGTCACCTATGCCTCTGCTAAAAACTCTCTAGGGGTTTCTCTACTTGAATGTAAGATCCATAAGGCAGAGATCTATGTTTTTCTTTGTACTGTCCACTGTTGTCTGTACAAAGCCTAAAATCACACCTAGTGAGCCCTCAAAAAATACTAGATAGACAGATAGATAGATAGATAGATAGATTGATAGATAGAGAACATTTCCTCTTCTCAGTGCTGCCTTCTCTGCCTTGGTTCAAGTCCTTATTATCTCAATTGGCTTATTTTTTTCTGTATTTAGCTATAGTAATTTGTGCATATAGTTCTATAAAAATGAGAAAACATAAATAAAAATAAAGAGGAAAATAAAAGTTATATAGAGTTCCATCATCCAAAGTTAAACTTTTGGCTTATATTCTTTTAAGTATGCTCTGTAGTAATAGTGTCTTCCATTACAGACTGTCCTTGACCATACTCCTATATAAAACATAGCCTTAGTGTTGCCACCAGTTGCATTGTTTCCTGTGGCTGCCATAACAAATTACCACAAACTGGTGGTTTAAGACAAGATGAATTTACTCGCTGACAGTTCTGGAGGTCAGAAGTCAAGGTGTTGGCAATCTTACATTCCATCTGGGACACTAGGAGAGAATCCCTTCATTACCTCTTACAGATTTTTCAGGTTGCTGACCCCCTTGGCTTGTAGCCATATCTCTCTGATATGCCTTCACATTGACTTCTCTTGTATGTGTCTGTTCTCCTCTGTCTCTTATAATGACTCTTGACATTAGATTTAGTACCTACCCAGATAATACAGAATAAACTCCTCTCAAGATCCTCAACTTAATTACATCTGCAAAGAGTCTTTTTTCCAAATAAGATCACATTCACAGATCCTAGGGATTTGATGTGGACATATATTTATTTTTTCTTTGGAATGGGGTGCTGTGTCACCGTTCAACCTACTACACCAGTGTTAAATTCTTAAAAAACATAGATCTCTCTGTTACTGCTGTGGGTTAAAAATCTTTCAGTGGTTCCCCTTTGCCTAAGTATTCCAGACTCCTTTGCATGACGTGAAAAGCATTTATGATCTGAACTTTGCCTAATCCTCCAGGAAAACAGACTTTGTAATGGCAGACAATCCTCCATGGCCATTCCACCCCAGAGATATCTAGACAGAAAAATAGAGGAGGAGGTTCCTTGGGAAAACTAGACTGCTTCCAAATCAGACATCTAGAGGTACAGAATATGGAGATTTGGTATTTTGTGTAAATGTGACAATTTGAATTCATCAGTGGGTCAGAGCACAGATCATAGAGATTAGTTTACGCTTGTATTTTTCATCACCTGGAACAATACTTGACATTAGTAAATTATTAATATATTTTGTTGAAAGGAGTAAATGGATGCAAGCAGTGAATTCACGGTTCAAGGACTCAAATTCTTTTTCCCACCCAATGTTTGCCTTTCTGCTGCCCCTTCTAGCTCAAGTTGTTTTCTACACATTTGCTTTTGAGTCTCTCTTTTAGAAGAGTGCGCTTATCTATGTCTCATTGAATTAATTTCTCCCAAAAGGAGCCCATTATTCCTGCCTCTCTCTATTGTTCAGATGTTGTATCAGTGCAGGATGATAGGAGCAAGGCAGACGCTATGCTAAGTGACAAAGTGTGAAGTGTGAAATTCACATGTATTACTTAGTCATTTTCTCTCTTCTGTCTTTTTTTCCTAATGCATTAAAGGTAATAGTCTGAATCAAGCCTCTGCAGTTGTTTACTCCTTTCTGACTGAATTAGCTGGGGCAGTTCAGTCTCTCTGATTTATTGTTGAGTCTCATCTACTTTCTACTGCTTTCAGGCATATTTTTTTTCATTCTTTAAAAAAAAAATAAAATTGCCCACAGTCCTCTTCCATGGTTACTTGGTTTGACAAATTTATCAGAAAATGAAGAGAATGGTTTAGAATAGATTGTATTAGCTCTGCTGTATTTGTGATACAGAATCATTAAGCTTGCAGGAAATTGTTCTGAGATGGTGAGCAATGAAACTCCAGAAAGAACCAGGGCAGTAGCTGGGTATAAGGGCAAGTGGTAGCGGTGATCCATCCCAGTGCAGACAAAAATGGGGGTGGAGGATATTGTCTTTTGATAATTTAAAAACAATAATATTACCAAATAATGTTAGCCTACTTTTTTTTTTAATTAAGGGTTTATTTTTTAGAGAGGTTTTAGTTCCACACCTCAGCTGAGGGGAAGGTATAGAGATTTTCCATATACCTCCTACCCCCCAAATACACAGCCTTCCCTATTATCAGCATCCCCCACCAGAGTGGTGCATTTGTTACAACTAATAAACCTACATTGACACATCATAATCATCCAAATCCCATAGTTCCTGTTACAGTTCACTCTTGGTGTTGTATTCCATGGGTTTGGAAAAATATATAAAGATCTACCCATCATTATGATTATCACATGGAACTTTTCACTGCCCTAAAAACCCTCTGTGCTATGTCTATTCAACCCTCACCACCTCCCTGACAACCACTAAACTTTCATACTATCTCTGTAGTTTTATGTTTTCCAGCATGCCATATAATTTGAATCACACAGTATGTAGTCTTTTCAGATTGGCTCTTCACTTAGCAATATGAATTTAAAGTTCCACTCTGTTCATGACTTAATAGCTCATTTATTTTTTGTACTGAGTAATATTCTATTGTTTATTTATCCATTCACCACTGAAAGACATCTTGGTTGCTTCCAAATTTGGGAAATTATGAATAAAGCTGCTATAAACATATCTGTGCAAGTTTTTGTATGGACATGAGTTTTCAACTCCTTTGAATAAATATTAAGGAGCATGATTGCTGGATGGTATGGTTAGAGTATGTTTAGTTTTTTGTTTTTTGTTTTTTTAATTTTTTAACATTTATTTATTTTGGAGAGACACCGGGAGAGACAGAGTATGAGCAGTGGAGGGGCAGAGGAGGGAGACACAGAATCTGAAGCAGGTCCCAGGCTCTGAGCTGTCAGCGCAGAGCCTGACGTGGGGCTCGAGCTCATGAACCTCGAGTTCATGACCTGAGACGAAGTCGGCCACTCAACTGACTGAGCCATCCAGGCGCCCCTAGAGTATGTTTAGTTTTATAAGAAACTGCCAAGCTGTTTTCCAAAGCATCCCATTTTGCATTCCTACAGCAATGAAAGTGAATTCCTGTGGCCCATTCTCCCATCAGATTGGTGGTGTCACTGTTCTGAGTTTTGGCCATTCTCATAGGTGTGTAGTAGAATCTCTCAGTCTACCTTCTATAATCACTGTGAACTAGTAATTCTAAACAATGTCAGTGATAAAGTACTTCTTCGTAGGAAAAAATATATATATTTTGTTAGTCTAAGTTTTAAACAATTGTTCCAGTTATCACTCTATTTAAAATATAGGTATAACATCCAAATTAGTTCGTATTTATTACTTATTCTTTAATAAACATTGTGTTCTACATGGAAGGTAATCACACTAACCTACACACATTTTTTCTGTATTTTTTAATGTTCAGGATAATTTAAGACTGCTGCAGACACAGTACATCTCTGAGCTCTATGGCACTGTTTAGTTCAGCATTTAAAAAAGCACATTCAAAATAATAATAGTGCAGCGATTATAAAGACCAAGATATAGAACTTGAGTTACTTTATGTCTTTGTATTTGACCACTTGGAAATTTTCTGTATGTGTTCAAAATTTCTCTACTAAAAAAATAATTAAAAAGCTGAAAATAAATTTGAAAGAAAAAGAAAAGGCAATTATGATACTTTCTGGTATTTATTATGAAATGGAATTTTATGACCCTGGCAAACTTATCCTGGAGTTTACGATTTTTTTTAATTGTCATATATTTATTGATAGAGAAAGACAGAGAGAGTTGTAGGAGCAGAGAGAGAATGCGAGAGAGAATCCCACGCAGGCTCTACATTGTTGTCTCAGAGCCTGACACAGGGCTCAAACTCAGGAATTGTGAGATCATAATCTTAGATGAAATCAAGAGTCAGATGCTTAATGGACTGAGACATCCAATATCCCCAAGATTTTTCTTAATTATTTGTCTATTGCTTCATGTGAAAGACACTTTTGAAACTAAAATTTAAAAAAAATGTGTTCTTCAACTATCAGTAAAGACTGGTTGAGATTGACAAGTCTGGCTATATTGTCTACTGAATAAGAATGTGTGAAATGGATCAATTTGGACGAGACTATTTACTAATTTATAGAAGGTAAGGTGTAAAACCAGAAACTGTCATGTTATTTTTCATTACTGTGTCCAATATGTAGGTATACATTTCCCCCTTTTTCTAAAACCATAAACTAATGTACTTAAAATTGTTATTAATCTTTTTTCTATTTTAACACTATACCATTTTTATTGTTAACTAGCATGATTACATATATGAATCTTAATAAAAGAAAATTCCAGTTTTCATTTTCTTCCCCCCTTCTAGCTGATATTATTCCTGGCTAATTTTTTTCATTTCATGATTATTATTGAAAATAAATCTGTTGTTGTATGGAAGAGGAAGATGTTAATAAAAATGAACTGTTGTGGCTTTCAGGTACTCTAGGAACTTAAGCAGGGAAGTTAACTTGGTTGCTAAAATGTTGAGTTAGGAAGGTAGAGGTTTCAAAGAATATCAATGTACAAAAAAGGAGTTATGAGAACACAGCAACATAAATTCAATAAGAAAGATCCAAAAGTGAGCTGTGACAGGATCTTTCATTTCTTATTTGAAGCCCCACCTATAAAGACATGATGATCTCTGAGACCCTATCTTTCTGATAGTGTCATCATATTTCCCTCTACAGTACAAAACTGTTGGGAATCTTATCCCAATAACCAACTGGCTTTAGATTGCCCACCTACAAATGTGTAGGCCTGTAATTTTTGAGACAATGGGAATAATTGGTAAACATAAAATGTTGATATGTGAACTGAAATATTTAAAGTTAATTATTGGGAGTGCACCATGGAGAGGGCATGGATACTCCCGGTCCTTTCTCCCTATCTCGCTCTGTACATCTCTTTCATCTGGCTGTTCCTGAGTTATACCCTTTTATAATAATCTGGTGATCTAATGGCATATTTGCAGCAGAGTGGCATCCAGAAATCATTGTAATTGTGCCAGTATTTCATGCGCTTAAGAGTATTTTCTGTTCAAGGATTTCAAAAACACTTCTCTAATGGTACGGAGAAAAGTCAACATGGTAGAGAAGTAGGGGGACTCAAATTTCCCTTGTCCCTCAAACACAGCAATGTTGAGGCCAGAAGACTTGGAATTCCAGGAATGTGGACTACAAATGACAGAAACATCTCCAGGGGCCATGTGGACAACTTGGCAGGCCATAGGTGCGTGAATATGAATTGGGAAAGATGAAACAGGTGGCATAGGCATGGATAGGAGGGATCGCCTTCTGTGGAGAGACCAAAGGAAGAAAAAGAGAGGCTGAGGCTGTGGAAGTGTAGGATTGTATTTGGACAAGAGAAAAAACACAGACTGGGGAATGGAAAAAAAGGAGAAAGAACCAGTTTTTAACATGATCTAGAGTTGTGGGTCATCTCTGGACTAGGGTCTGTCACCCTGTACATGCGCCTGGAGGGGAGGGTGAGACAACGTTGGGCTCTGTAGCTCAGGGCTTCAGGAAACAGGACAGCATCCCCACAGTAGAGGCAACACCAGCCTACAACAAACCAAGCCCCTCCATGCTTGATAATTGTGTATCTACCAGAGCAAGATTGAAACTGACCAAACCAGATGGCCTCTCCTCCAGACCAGTGCAGCCACCGGTTTCAAGGTACCATCAGATATCGGTCCAACAGTTTTGCATTTTCTGATTTGTTTCTTGGTCAATTCCTCTCTCTCTCTCTCTCTCTCTCTCTCTCTGGGTGTTGGTTTTTTAAACAGACATTTTTAATCTATTCTTTTTACACCTCTTCTGTATCTCCTTCTTTATTTTCCTCTGTCCCTCTGGCATAACCCATATAGTTACTCTGATTCTCTGCCTGGTCAATTTTTTTTTCTCTTTTCTTTTTTTTTTTCCCCATCCCTTGTAACTTCTTTGTATGGGATAAGGCTTCTTCCACCACCACCCCCTTTTTAAATTTTTTTCAGGGTTATTTCAACAAACAAATCAAAGCACACCTGGTGGAAGGTCCAAACCACACCTATGAGTAGGGAGATAAAACAACCAGCATCACAACAACAGAGCTCACGCAACACACTACAAAAGCATCTCCTAAAAGTCCAGGCCACAGAGAATGTATAACCCCTTTTTAATATAGTACTGCTTGCAGCTTCAGGACACATAACAAGCTACTAAAGCACATAAAGGACAGAAAACTATCCAAAATGATGAAACAAAAGAATTATCCTCAAAAGAAATTCCAGGAAGGAATTACAGCTAGAGAACTGCTCAAAACAGATATAAACAATGTATCTGATCTGAATTTAGAATAATAGGGGCGCCTGGGTGGCTCAGTCAGTTTAGTGTCTGACTTTGGCTCAGGTCATGATCTCGTGGTTTGTGGGTTCAAGCCCCGCATCGAGCCCTGTGTGAAAGCTCAGAGCTTGGAGCCTGCTTCAGATTCTGTGTCTCCCTCTCTGTCTTCCGCTCCCCTGTTCATGCTCTGTCTCTGTCTGTCCCTCTCTTAAAAATAAATAAATATTAAAAAATTTTAAACAGAATTTAGTACAATAGTCATAAGATTAATAGTTGGGCTTGAAAAAAGCATAGAAGACAGCAGAGAATCTATTGCTGCAGAGATCAAGGAACTAAGAAATAGTCACAACGAATTAAGAAATGTTGTAAATGAGGTGCAAAATAAGCTAGATGCAGTGACAGCAAGGATGGAAGAAGCAGAGGGGAGATTAAGTGAAATAGAAGATAAAATTATGGAAAATGATGAAGCCAAGAAAAACATAAAAAATACTAGACCACAAAGAAAGAATTAGAAAACTAAGTGATTCAATGAAAGATAATAATATTCATATCATAGGAGTTCCATAAGAAGAAGAGAGAGAGAAAGGGGCAGAAGGTATACTTGTACAAATTACAGCTGAGAACTTCCCTAATCTGGGGAAGGAAGCAGACATCCAAATCCAGGAGGAAAAGAAAACTTTCAGATTCAAAAACAATAGGTCTTCACTATGACATATCATAGTGAAACTGGCAAAATACAAAGATAAAGAGAATTCTGAAAGCAACTAGGGACAAATGAGCATTAACCTACAATGGTAGACACATAACTGTGGTAGCATACCTGTCCACTGAAACTTGGCAGGTGAGAAGGGAGTGGCAGGAAATATTCAATGTGCTGAATAGGAAAAATATGCAGCCAAGAACCCTTTATCCAGCATTATAAGAAGAAGAAGGGCATTATATCATAATTATAGGGTCTATCCATCAAGAAGAGTTAATAATTGTAAATGTTTATGCCCCCAACTTGAGGAACCAAAATATATAAATCAATTAATATCAAATATAAGCAATCTTATTGATAAGAATATAGTAATTGCAGGAGACTTTAATATTCCACTTACAACAATGGACAGATCATCTAGACAGAAAATCAATAAAGAAAGAATGGTCTTGAGTGATACACTGAACCAGATGGACTTGACAGATATATTCAGAACTTTTCATCCAAAAGCAGCAGAATATACAGTTTTTCTCAAGTGCACATAGAACATTCTCATGAATAGATCACATACTGGGTTAAAAAACAGCCCTCAATAAATATACAAGAACTGAGATCATACTATGCATATTTTCAGACCACAACACTATGAAACTTGAAATCGACCACAGGAAAAAGTTTGGAAATACTACTAAAGAATGAATGGGTCAACCAGGCCCATTCTTTAACTAGAGAAGAAATTTAAAAATGTATGGTAACAAACGAAAATGAAAAGACAACAGTCCAAACTCTTTGGGATGCAGCAAAGGTAGTCCTAAGAGGAAAATATGTTGCAATCCAGGCCTATCTCAAGAAACAAGAAAAACAAAACATAAAACCTAACCACACACCTGAAGGAACTAGAAGCAAAACAGCAAAGAAAACCCCAAAGCCAGCAGAAGAAGAGAAATAATAAAGATTAGAGCAGAAATAAACAATCTAGAATATAAAACAAAAAATAAAACAAAAACAAAAACAACAACAAAAACAGTAGAACAGATGAATCTAAGCTGGTTTTTTTTGAAAAAAATAAGCAAAATTGATGAACCCCTAGCCAGACTTCTCAGAAAGAAAGGAGAGAACTCAAATAGGTAAAATTATGAATGAAAGAGGAGAGATCACAACCAACAGCACAGAAATAGAAACAATTATCAAAAATATTATGAAGAATTTTATATCAACAAATGGACAACCTGGAAGAAATGGACAAATTCCTAGACACCCACACACTACCAAAACTCAATTGGGAAGAAACAGAAAATTTAAACAGACCCAGAACCAGTGAAGAAATGGAATGAGTTTTTAAAAGTCTCCCAACAAATAAGAATCCCAGGCCAGATGGCTTCCCCAGGGAATTATACCAGACATTTAAAGCAGGTTTATTACCTATCCTTCTCAAGCTGTTCCAAAAAAAATAGAAATGGAAGGAAATCTTCTGGACTTATTCTATGAAGCCAGCATTACCTTGATTCCCAAACCAAACAGAAACCCCACTAAAAAGGAGAATTACAGGCCAATATCCATGATGAACATGGATGTAAAAATTCTCAACAAGATACTAGCAAATCAAATTCAACAGTACATTAGAAGAATTATTCACCATGATCAAGTGGGATTCATTCCTGGGCTGCAGGGCTGGGTCAATATTTGTAAATCAATCAATGTGATATATCACATTAATAGAAGGAAGGATAAGAACCATATGATCCTGTCAATAGATGCAGAAGAAGGATCTGACAAAATAAAGCATCCTTTCTTAATAAAAACCCTCAAGAAAGTCAGTATAGAAGGGAACATACTTTAACATCATAAAAAACATACATGAAAAAAAGCCCACAGCTAATATAATCCTCAATGGGGAAAAACTGAGAGCTTTACCCCTGACATCAAGAACATGGCAGAGATGTCCACTCTCATCACTGTTGTTTAACATAGTGTTGGAAGTCCTAGCCTCAGCAGTCAGACAACAAAATGAAATAAAAGACATCCAAAATGGCAAAAACGAAGTCTCACTTTCAGTTTCTGCAGATGACATGGAAAACCCAAAAGACTCCACCAAAAAGCTGCTAGAACTGATACATGAATTCAGCAAAGTTGCAGGATACAAAAATCACTGTACAGTAATAGGTTGCACTTCTATACAGCAACAATGAAGAAAAGAAAAAGAATACAAGAAATTAATCCTATTTATAATTACACCAAGAACGATAAAATACCTAGGAATAAACCTAATCAAAGATGTAAAATATCTGTATCCTTAAACCTATAGAAAACATGGGAAAGAAATTGAAGAAGACACAAAGAAACGGAAAAATATTCCATGTTCTTGGATTGGAAGAACAAATACGCTAAAATGTCAACACTGCCCAAAGCAGTCTACACATTCAATGCAATCCCACTAAGAGAGAGAGAGACAGAGTGGGGGAGAGGCAGAGAGGGAGGGAGACAGAGAATCCCAAGCAGACTCAACACTGTCAGCCCAGAGCATAGTGCAGGGCTGAAACTCACAAACTGTGAGATCAAGACCTGAGCCGAAACCAAGAAGAGTCAGACACATAACCACTAAGCCAGCCAGGCACTCCAGTGGAAGATTTTTTAAAAACACATTTTTGATGTGTCTATAAGTGGGTAGGTGATAAAAGTTTCTATCTAATGCATAATTTTTTTTTCCCCTATATTCCAGCAAGCTGGGACAAGTTCATCTAACACCTCCTTTGAAGACCAGCAGATGTTTCATAAAGGGTCTATACGTGGGAGGTGAGATTCTGAAGACCTATATCCCCTACTTCAGAGACTACCTGAGCTTCTTCAAAAATAATCCTAATACTTGGCTGGGTTTTAAAAGAGCTAATGAATATAAACAAACAGGCTTGTCAGCATCTGGGAGGAAGCGGCTGAAAGAATTTGCTAAATCCACAAAACAAGTAAATCTTTGCTTAAGACTTGCACATGCCATTAATTAAACATTTTTATTGTGTGGCTTGTTTTAAAAAAAAGGAAAAGAAACGTCTTGCATTATGTGAACAGGTCTATAAATAATGAATGGATTATCCAGTTTTCGCTGAATGTCAACAGATTTTAGCTGGGTCCTGCAGAAACACAGTGCCCTTTTACTGCCCGTCATTAAAAGAAAAGGGCTTTGCTAAACACTTTGCTAAAGGAAGAGACAAACAAGGGAGGGAACATAGGAGCTAGAAAGGATTGGTTAAAAGGCAAACCATTAAAACATTTTTCTATATCTGAAATATGTACCATTTTCTTTCTCCCAAGGTCTAAGTACAGAGCTTGACTGTGAACTTTCATCAAGGTAAGTCCAGAGACTGTTTCAAGCACCCTAATATATATGAGGTGATTTCCTTGAGGACAAAGATTAGGTTAGGCAGTTCTCAATTATATGCTCTATTACTTATTATCAACACCATTGCTTGAGTCAATGGTCTTACTCTTATAGACACTTAATAATAATTCTAATAACCAGTAAATATTTATAATCACCATGTACCGATGAGTATTTTGCCAAGCACTTTAAATACTTTGTCTTATTTAATTCTTACAACAAACCTATGAGCTAGGCAGGATTATTATGCTCCTTTAACAATTCATGAGAAGCAGTTACTTTCTAAACTTGCACAAATTAAGATAACCTTTAGATCTAAGAATCTGACACAGGATTCACAAACAAGCCTGATTCCTGAAATACCAATGCTTTACTTCCCTTTATTATATAATAGCCAATAAATATTTTTTCCACTGCTCCTCAATATCCATCCCAGTTGCCCCAAACTCTTTACACTGATCTCTTGCTTGAGTCAGTTCTTCCATTTTCCCTCAATTTTCTCACTACTCCTAGAATCCAGAACAAGCACCCTTATCTATAAACTATGACTTGGAAATGTCCTATAGAATGGCAGTTCTAGGCCAAGTAAGTCTATACTCTTCTGTTAATGCCTGCCAAATAATATGGCAAGATGGTAGCAAAAACTTTCTTAAAGGAAACTTCTGGAGTTGGTCCTCATTAATGTCACTTCTATTTATTTAGGGACTGTTCAGGTAACAAGGTGAATTATTTAAAACAATGTAATGAGGATTACTTAATACAATGTGGAGTACCACATCTCTATTTAAGTCTATACAGTTTGAACTCATGTATGTCACGGTTAGTATTATTACTAAAGCACTAGCATATTTTGTTGGGATATAACGTTTTCTTGAATTATTCCTATACACTAGTGAGCACTTTATATGAATTAAATTATCTAATCCTTTCAGTAACCTAAAATCTTAATATCTTCTTAAATTTATGAGGTTTAAGATATTTAATAAGATATCCTTTCCCTGAGCTGTTGGGAGCATTGGTGACTGGCTGCTCACAGGTGAGTTTTTCTCTGAACATTGTCCTCAGCAGAGAAATCACCAAGCCCAAAGTCATGTCCCTTCCTTGGAGGTAGCCTACAGCCAATGCCTTGTGGTGAGGGCCTATAAAAGTCTGCCACCAGACATATCTGTCACCAGAGGTGAATGTGTGAAGATTTGTCCCAGATCCGGAGCTCCCAGTGAAATTGGCTGAGGTCTTTGTTGCAAGTGCATCATAGCCCAAATCTTCCTTCTGCCCAATCCTAGTGCTTTTGCATCCCATAGGTATCATTCCCAGGGGATTCTTGCACTCAAATCTCCTTCTGAAAGTCTAGTTTTGAGAAATCAACCTAAGACAATTGGTACCAGAACTTGCCCAAGGAGCTGGGGGAAACCTCTTCAATGGGTTTTAGAGCTGAATTAGCCATCTCACTGGCAATAAAAAGTCCTAGGGTTTGGTGGTGTAATAATCAACTCTAATAAGCTATAATGATGCACTTGTGAAAACTTTCAAGGTTATGATCCTGGACCAGAAACTGGTGGAAGGGAGTGCTGGTAGCAGCAATATAAGATCTGGTAAATACTAATTATAATGCCCATGTAATCTGATGGATTTTGCTTAGTACCCAGGGTGTATTGCAGAAAGACAATAGAAGATTGAGAATGATTAATCACCAACTGAAAGGGAAGTATGAAAGCTAAAGGGACTCACTGGCAGCATATCAAGAGACTTGAGCCTGAGGCAGGAAAACTGAGGCTTCCTTCCAGGATTTATTATTATTATTTTTTTAACGTTTATTCATTCTTGAGAGATGCAGAGAGACAGAGCATGAGTCTGGGGAGGGGCAGAGAGAGAGGGAGACACAGAATCAGAAGCAGTCTCCAGGCTCTGAGATGTCAACACAGAGCCCGATGCGGGGCTCGAACTCATGAACCGTGAGATCATGACCTGAGCCAAAATCAGACACCCAACTGACTGAGCCATCCAAGCTCCCTTCCAGGATTTAATTTTAAGAGCAGAATTCCAGAGAAGGTTGACTTGTCAGCCTTAGCTAATCTGCTATGCAAAGGTTGGAGACTTAGTTTGAAAGAATTGGATTCTGAGACTGGATCTGGGTCTATGCATACAAAAACCTTGGAACCACAGATTCCCTTTCCACATTCTTCACTGGAAGAAGTGGCTCATTCCTCCCAATTCAAGGCCAGAGTTTTCTCCTTCCCTGAAGAAAATTCAGAGTCCCTGCCTCACAGGATTTACCTCCACCTCCCTTCCCAGCTTGCCATCAGAAAAAAAGCTAGAGTCAAATCACTACATAACCTGGCCACAGAACTGCTGGATCTTCTAAGGGATAAAGGATTATGTACTGAAGGAGCTATAGGATACAGCCAACATGTGGCATTTGGAGCCAGAAGAAAACATATGGGACAGGATTCTGAAGAAGCTAGACTTACAAGAGCAGAACCTAGAACTGGATAATGGAGTTTACTGATATGTGAGCACTTTCCTGTGGTACGGGATTTAATACCTGTTAAGGATTTCAAGAGACGTTTCCAACAAGTTAGGATGACTCCAAACGAATCTTCTAAAAGTGATGTAAAAATTCCATAACTGGCAAGAATAAAAGACGGCGCTGGAAGAAAGAATCAAAAGACTTTAGAGAATGAGCATACTCTAATAGATATATATTTAAGGCTGGAAGATATACCAGCTGAATGATTCAGGACGAGAGCCTACAAGGTATTCCATGTTCCATGGTGATAAGGAATGTGCTAGTGTCGCAGGATTCATGCACAGAGAAACAAGACACCGAGGCCTTTTTGTCCAGGAGGCAACTTTATTCCTCACGCCAGCATGGGCTCAGTGGGGTTTGTACCCAAAAAACCTGATCCCCAAGCACATCAAGGTATATGTAGACTTTTGTACAATTTTTGCTCCTTTGTCTCCCATGTATGTTAACATATGGTCTGAATGGGTGGTCTATGTTACAGAGTCATGAAGAATGTCTTGCATGCACACATAGCCAGGTCGCCTTCCCTTGTCTTGAGGTTTCACCACATTCCTTAGGGAGGGGCTCTACCACATTCTCTGCTTTAATGTTCAGACCCCTATTTGGGGTCAAAGAGTATCATCTTGGTTCAGAGGTTTACATTTCCATAACATAATCACATGCATGACTGTTTTCCTTTTGATCATTATCTCAACGATGTTGGAGATAGACTGTATAACCAGAGGACCTAGGCAAGCTAGGATTAATCAAGATCCCCAAATCAAGAGGATAATACTTGTGAGGGTTTTGAATCCCCCAAGAGTTGAAAACCATCTTCCACATAACTCCCTGGGGTCCTAACCTTTCCAGGTCTGGACTGGGACATAAGCAACCTTTCTCATTTGACCTGTGATCACCTCTAAGACTTTTCCTTCATCATCTATCTGTGGGCAGCAGTTGATCAGGTTAAGCTTTCTACAAATTCTTCCCTCAGAAGCAAGCAAGTAATCCAAGACCAAGTGGTTTTGGTAGACAGCACTGAGCATTTTGGTTTCCTGCTTGGCTAGTAAGTTAAGAACTCTGGCAGTTTTATTGGTTATAATTTCTACAACTTCTTGCAGCCTGATTATGCAGTTTAGCATGTAAATGGGAGTGTGGTAGACCCAGGACCCATCCTCTGCCCAGGTGGCAGGGCCATAATATTGAATTATACACTCATGAGGCCATTCAGCATCTTTCCAATTGCCAGTTTGCAGGGCACATCATTTCCTTTGAGACTTCCTGTCCCCATACACTTGGATTCCCAAATGTTTCCCTCTGGCAAGTGGAAGCAGGAAGAAAGATCAATGAATAGTTACCAGCACACATGACCCTGACCTGCTGAAGGAAGTTCTGTATAGGCTGTTCTTCCACATATCCAGTATAGTCCACCTAGGGCCTGCCATTTGATGGCTGTGTCAACATTATCCCAGGCCTCTCGGAGATGAGGGAAGTTAGACAAGGGGTGGGGATCTAGCTCAAGGTGATCTGGGGTCCCCCACCATTGGGCTTCCTGGGCAGCTGAGTTATAAATCTTTGGCCTAGGCATGTTAAGCTTCCAACAGAGACAGTGAACTTCCTTCCCCACAAGGCAAGACAGTTTTTCCCAATAATTGAGGTTTTGAGAAGCCAAACCCCAATGGGCATTCTGTCCCATTATAAGGTTCACAGGGATCTAATTTGCTAGCCTCCAATGCCATTGTTCCCCCAAATAAATAACAAGAAGAGATCTTTAGAGTCTGGGCTATAGTCTCTGCTAGGGCCAAAAACAGCTTTTTCATTGTGACAGAGACAGGAGGAAGATCCTTCTCCATTTCTGCATAAAAGGAATGAAAGACCTGGTGGGTCATGGCCTTATGTGTGACAGTAACTCTCTTAAACTACAATACAGTTCCTGGGTCTGTGCCCTGTCCATGGGTACATATCCTGATCTGCCAGCTACCTCTCCATCTGGGGTCTCCCAGGTTAAGACCAGTAAAATTAACTGGATTAGGGGTCCCCAGCTGACAATTTGGTGTAGTCATCCCCTTTTGAAGGAGTGCTGTTTTGTCTTCTCCCTGGCCCATGATATGTAGTTCCAGGAGGAACATTAAGACTGGGCAATCCAGGCACACCCAAAACGGGCCCCAGTTGAGAACAGTTCACACATGTACTTATCATTTAGCCTGTATTCCCATTCCCAAGATAGTCCTCCACATGCATTGGCAAAGGTTGACTGGGCATCAACTATGATTAAGCACACATCAAAAAGTATTGACACTGGTTGTTTTAGGTTAGTGAGTTGTATCCTTTGGTTCATTTTGCCCTTGCCTGGAGGGTGGCTCTGGACTTCTTGCTCAGCGAATACTGTGGGTTGAAACCGGTCAATACACTATCTGGCAGATAGAATAGGTGGTCTTAATGTGTATGCAGGTCCCCAGGATCTTTCTCTGGCATGAGAAGTGGGTATGGTATAGTAAGGTCCAAGTGACTCCCTGACCAGAGCTGGTTATGCGAATACGTGGGTCACATGATGAGGAATCTAGGTCTACACAAGAGGTCCAGATTAGAAGCCACCAATACCAATGAAGCATCCTATCCACAAAAGGAAGGTAAATGCTAACAGAAACCTCTTACTATACCCGCAGCTGGCCCAGGTGGCCTCTGCCAATCCTATGGTGAAAAGTACAGCAAGAATCACAACAACATTGAGAAACAAGGGGTGACAGTGCATCACAGTAAGGAAACATATAGAAGATAAGGACAGTCTGTTTCTTCCACTGGACCGTCAATTCCTCAAGCTTCTGCCGTGCATAAATCAGTCCACTTCTAGGGTGACTAAAGACGGGCTGCAGTCTCCCAGAGCCTCTGGAGTTGTAGATTGCTTCTTTTGTATGGTCAGCTTGCATGGCATTGATGATCAGGAATGCACTCCCAGTTTAGAGATGCTAGCTTCACTCTGCTGTGGTGAATCCATGGACCCATTTTGGCTACCTTTACTGCAGGAGGGTAGACAAAATGACAGTGAATGGGCCCCTCCAGAGGGGTTTTAGAGGTTGGACATTCCACTCCTTCACCCATACAGCATCTCCTGGTTTAATGGAGTGAGTGTCTGTGGTCAGACTGACAGGTAATTTCTCCCTAACCCAGTGGTGTCAAGTGGTTAGGGTAGAGCTGAGGGCCTGTATCTGTTGCCTTAGGGTTATATTGCCTATCTCATTTAGATCCCCTATTCCCTTGAAAATGGGGGGGCGGGGGACAGCCATAAAGGATTTCATAAAGGAAGAATCCCACCCTTAGTGGGGCTAACAGGTGATTGGCAACACTTAGTCCCAGTGTAGATGGGTTTCCTAATATAGGTGGGTTATTTTGGGCACATGTTTCACACTGTTCGCATACTGCTTGGGCTATTCTGGAGAGTTGAGGGATGGAGAAATGTTGGCTCAATGGAGTCTCAAGAGCTGTCTGGCCAATATGGGTTTCCTGATAGAACTGCTTGACAAAAGGGGGAGCCAGGAATTGCTCAGGAATTGCTACTCAGCTGTCTTCAAATTTTCACCATCCACCTGGGAGGTAGCTTCCATTTTCAGTATTAAACCAGGTACTCTCACATTGAGAATAGTTAGGGTCCCATTCTGCAAGTGGACTAGGGAACACTGCGGTGGTTAAAGCCACTGATTCCGCTGTTCCTTTGGAGGCTGCAAACTTTGCTTCCTGTTCTGCTTTAGTATTTCCCTGTGCATCCATGGTGTCTCCCCTTTGATGTCCCTGACAATGCGTGACTGCCACTCTTTTAGGGGCCCACACAGCATCTACGAATTCAAGGATTTCTTTATCATACTTTATGTCTTTTCCTCCTGAGTTTATTAGGCCCTTCTCTTTATAGAATGCCCCATGTACATGGAGGGCGGTGAAGGCATACCTATAGTCTGTGTATATATTAACACATATCCCTTGGGTTAGTGTGATGAGCTCTGCCTTCTGTGCCAAAGTCCCCTTTGGCAGGGGTTTGACCTCAGTGATAGAATTCAGGGTCACCGTGGAGTACTCTGTGAGGTGTTCTCCCTCTTTCACAAAACTGCTACCATCGGTGAAATACTCAGCATCGGGGTCCTTGAGGGGCTGGTCCTTCAAGTCTGGTCCTTCAAGCTGAAGAACACCTGATCCATGACTTCAATGCAGTCATGATCTGGTTGACCTGGACTGACAGGCAGTAGGGTTGCAGGGTTTAGGGTTGGCACTACTTCTACATGAATGTGTGGGTTCTCACATAGCATTGCCTGATATCTGATTATCTGGGTGTTGGTTAGCCAGTATTGCCCCTTGTATTCCATTAATGTTAATACTGAACATGGCACTTGGACTGTCAATTCTTGTCCCATAGTTATCTTGTCAGCCTCAGACACTAAGAGGCCCATGGCAGCAAGTGCCCGTAGGCAGGGTGGCCTGCCTTGGGCAACAGAGTCAAGATGTTTGGAGAGATATGCGATCAGATGATGCCATGACCCCAACATCTGGGTTAGGACTCCCACCAGTATGTTCATGAATGTACATGAAGAAAGTCTTGGACATATCTGGGAGACCCAAACCAGGCATGTTGGTGAGGGCCTGTTTGTTCTCTTCAAAGGCCCTTTTGCTGTACTTGCTCCCATAACACAGGTTCTTGCCCTCCCCTCTTTGTGGCCTCATAAATGGGTTTTTCCAAGACCAGGAAGTTAGGTATCCAGATTCTACAAAAACCTGTGGCCCTGAGAAACTCCTGAAACTGAGGTCGGGTAGATGGAACCAGGATCAAACAAATGGCCTGTTTTCTCTCCAGGCTGAGTTGGCGCTGCCCCTGGGAGAGGTGGAAGCCAAGGTACTTGACTTTCTTTTGATAGATTTTGGCATTTTCCTTGAGACCTTATAGCCAGCTTCCCATAGGAGGGTAACGAGTTGCCGAGTCCTTTCATGCAATCCTCCTGAGACCTTCCAGCCAGCGGTAAGTCATCTACATATTGAAGCAAAACACAGCCCTGTTGATCTGCTGGGAAGGCTCTTAGGTCTGAGTCTAATGCAGTGCCAAAAATAGTTGGAGAATTTTAAGCCCCTGAGGCAATCTGGTCCAAGTCAACTGGCCCTTGTCACCATTTTCAAGATTCTCCCACTGGAAGGCAAATATTGGTTGACTCTGGCAGGCCAGGCGGATGTAGAAGAAAAAAATCCTTGAGTTCTAGGCATGTGAGGAAAGCAGCTTTGATGGGGATAAGATCCAAGAAAGTGTATGGGTTTGGGAACAACTGGGTACAGGGTGACGGCGGCCTGGTTTACTGTGTGCAAGTCTTGGACTGGCCAGTAGTCATCGGTGCATGTCACCTAGACTGGTAGGAGAGGCATGTTCCAAGATGACCTACAGGTTTGGAGGATCCAGTATTTTAGAAGTCTCTCCAGATGCTTCCATATCCCTATCTGTGTCTTACAAGGGATGAAATATTGATTTTGGTGGATGGGCTCTGCCCCTGGCTTTTGTTTTACAATTTTTGTAGGTATATTCTGGGCCAGTCCTGGTGGGTTGTCCTCAGCCCACACCCCAGGTACTCTGAAGGGCAGCTCAGATCCCTGTTGTGGCTCCTCCATGAGACTGTAAAGGTGCCATTCTTCCCCTTGGGAAATCGTGAGAGTCATAATCTTTGCTTCTGGCTTTCGTAGGGTCAGAGCAGCTTGTTTGTGGGAGTTGAAAGTTATCGGGGCCTGCAGTTTTCTCAACATGTTCTGGTCTATTAAAGCCATGGAGCAGTTGGGGAGGCACAGAAATTCATGGATGACTTCATGGCCACCTAAATTGCATCACCAAGGCAGCAGGAAGGGACGGTGTGTCTGATTGCCCATGACACCCACAATGGTGGCTTGTCTCTGTGAGAGGAGGCTCACGGGTTGGGTTACCAGAGTGTTTCACCCCAGTATCTACCATGAAGTCGATGCGTCAGCTCCCCACATTCATTCAGACCATAGGTTCTTGGGGGCCTATCAAAATAGACTCTGGTCTGTCCTAGTCCTCTTCATAGTCTTCCATGGTGGCTAGCCCCACAAAATCATCTTTGGGGGCCCCTGAGGCCCTGATGCTGGTAGCTACTGGCCCCAGACCACATGACCTCTTTCTTTTTGCTTGGGGCCCTGCTGAGAACTACCCAGCTGAAGGGCACACTCGTTTTTCTAGTGGCCTTCCTGAGGACAGTGAGCATACCAGTTCCATCCTAACTTTGGTCCTGGGCAAGATGATCCTCCCTTCCATTCCCCTTTTGGCCCCAGCCCTGGCCCTGCAGGGTACCTTTCTGGGAGCATTCGACAGCTCCACCAAGGCAGCAGCTAACCAGTCTGCCTTTTTCTGCATCTTCTGGTGTTCTTTCCTCTGTGCCACCTGGTCATGGTTGACAAATACCTTAGTAGCTACTTCCAGCAACTGACTGGCATGTGTGCTAGCAAAACCCTCTAGCTTTTGCAGCTTATGCTGGATGTCCCCTTGCGCCTGACCTATGAAAGCCACATTGACCATCCACTGGTTAATGGGCACCTCTGGGTCAAAAGGAGCATAGAGACAAAATGCCTCTAGTCTCTCATAGTCTCTCATAGAACTAGCTCAGGCTCTCCTCAGGTCCCTGGAGCACTTCTGATGTTTTATTCATGTTTATGGCCTTTTTTCCTCCTTCCTTCATGTCATTTAGAAGGGTTTCTTGATACTGTTTAGTCCTTGCAAGCCCTCTGTCTACACTTAAGTCATTTGGGTCCCATTTGGGGTCCTTCCCAGGAAAATGAGCCTGAACATAGGCCTGGGTGTCCAGTATCCCAGCCGGGGCATTCGCCTCTAACCATTTTAGGGCAGCCTGGGTAATTCAGTGACACTCCTCCGTAATGAAGAGGGTCAGGAGAAGCTGGTGGCAGTCTGTCCAAGTAGGTTGATGGGTTTGAATTATGGACTGCATTAGTTCAATCATAGCCTGGGGCTTCAATCATAGGAGGGAGTATGGTACTCCCAATTTAGGAGGTCCATAGTGGTAAAGGGTTGGTTCACAAAAACATGCTGGCCTCCTTGGATCTGGCCTTCCTTATCATAATAGAAGGGTAACCTAGTTTTCCTCAGTGGTGTCTCTAGGGCTCCCCAGTGTTGCTGCAGGGAGGGACTGTCTCTTACAGCCTGATCTTGTAGTTGCCTTCCAGGAGAGGTATATGGGTTTATAACTGGTACTCCAGGAGAGCTGGTCACATTTGGAGAGGTGGTGAGGCCTCAGAACTAGGGGCAGGCTCTGGTAGGGTCTCAGTAGTCGAGACAGCTGGAGGCACAGGTGGCAGTGAGGGGTACAGTGGGGAATATGGCAGTGGGGTTCCCCAGGATCTCCCTAGTGTATAGGTTTTTCAGTTTTTGGCCAGCATTTGGAGGAAGCCATGACACGAGCCCTCATAATTTTACAGTTCTCTTCAATACAGACTTAAACCAAGGCAGCTGGGATAGGACCAGGTCTTGCCAACAGTAAATGTAAGGAAATTGGTCAGGATGGCCTGGATTCCCCACAATGACCCTGAACACTAGGCCAACTAGTTCCTTATCAAGTGAGCCCTTGGAGAGCCAGCCCACCCTGAATTATGGCCAATTTCACAGAATGTCCAGAGCTTTCTAGGAGTTAATTTCACACCATAATCTCCTGAATATCCCTTCTTGAAATTCCTCAACACACACTCTAGGGGAGTTAGTTTACTCTACTTTCCATCCATTTCCTCCCCCTAATGGACAACTTTCATGCACAAGAGAGGAAAAAGGGGGAAGGGAGGGACAATTTGGAGAGGACACACACCTGATTTGTCCATTTCTGGCTGCTTTCCTCTCAGAGATATTTCAGGCACCTCTTAGCATTGGCGGGTTCAGTATCAAGCCCTGACCCAGATAAGACTCCTGAGAAAGTCTGACGCTGCCCTAAGCCATATCAGATGGCCACAGAGCCACAGATTGGGACTCAACACTCACTTTTGCCCATTGGGCAGGTAGGAATCTTTTCACTGTCCATCTTATTCACACACAGTCACACAGCAACTCCAACCCACTGCCCAGTGCCTTAGAGTTGATGTTTTGTTCCTTATAGATCTACTCAGGCAACTGAGAGGTGATCTGGCTCCCCCTCTGCCTCTTAGGGGCAGGTCTATCAAAATGAACCCAGGTTCTTACCAGTCTGCACCAGGTTCCTTTGTGCATCCGGGGCCCTCCCCCTGGGACACCAGGAGGGGCTAGCCTCCTACAGATCAAGCAGTCTGATGGCGCCAGGTGAGGTTGCTTCTCCCGTTACTCCAAGTTTCACACCCTAGTGACAAAGGAGGTGGAAATGCATTGTCTCTGAATCATGGACGTGAGCCCCCAAGAAATGTAGCAGGATTCTTGCACAGAGAAATGGGACACTGAGGTTTTCTGTCCAGGAGGCAACTTTATTAGTCATGCTGGCATTGGCTCAGTGGGTTCATACCCGAAAAACTGAACCTAAAGCACAGTAGGGTATAGCCTTTTGTACAACTTTTGCTCCTTTGTCTCCCATATATGGTAACATACAGTCTGAATGGACAGTCTATGTTGTCATGCACGTGCACATAGCCAGGTTGCCTTCCCTTGTCTTGAGGTTTTCACCACATTCCTTAGGGAGAGGCTGTACCACACTAGAGAGAAGAATCACTAAGTATCACTGAGAAGCTCAGTGGTGGCTGTCCTCCACAGGCTAGCACTTAGTAGTAGATGTTGTTAGTATAGTAGTATAGTTGTTAGTAGTAGATGTTGTTAGCTAGTAGTAGATGTTGTTACAGAGTTGGATTCAGTAATAGCAATAATAGAGGCTAGGTGGTAGATTTTCATTAAAAGCAAGGTAAGCACAGGTACCATAATGAGTATATTAGTCTGCTCGGGCTGTATAATAGAATACCATTAACTGGGTGCTAAAATAACAAATTCATTTTCTCAGAGTTCTAGTGACAGGAGTCTCCAAAATCTAGGTACCAAAAGGGCTGGCTTCTGGTGAGGTCTCTCTTCCTGGCTTTCAGGGAGATTTCTTCTGGGTCCTCACATTGCCTTTCCTCTGTACATACACAATCCTGGTGTCTCTTTCTCTTCTCATAAGGACACAAGTCCTATCACATTATGGCTCCACTCTTATGATTTCATTCAACATTAAGTACCTCCTCAAAGGAAATATCTTCAAATATTGTCACATGGGAGGCTAGGGCCTCAATGTATTACTTTGTAGGGGACACAATTTAGTCTATAACAATGAACACCTAGGCTGGCAACTATATGGTCTTACTATATAGAAAGCTATGGAAGTGGCTAATAGAGCATGGCATCCTGGTAAGCCTGTTCAGATTCTGGAGGTAGATTATTTCATACTTAGAAATACTGTTGTGAACCATTTCCAAGTGATACAAAACATTATCAGCTTTGGGATTCAAAATAAGAAAGGGGTCTCCAACATGTTTAGGCTACTATATAAGTATTTCTGCTACTTGGGCTATATATATAATGCAGATCCTATGATATTAGAAATATCTATGGTGGGAAAGGATGTCATAGGGAATTGTTTGGAGGCTACAATAGGAGAAACATAATATAGTTTGGGGGATCACTAGTAATATTCTGAGATTTGGAAAAAAGGGCTTCAAGTAACCTTGTGTCCATAATTATCCATCATGAGTTGAGTTCATAAGACCCATGAAGTCATAATATATAACAAATACCTCTTGGAGAGGGCATAAATAAATGGCACAAGAAGGTAGTCCAGACCCCCGTGTCAACCACCAATGTTTCGTGGGTTCCTCTACTTTAGCTCAGCTCTATGGCTACATGGGTTAGTGACTTAAGACTAGCTGACAGAAGGGGAACAAAGCCAAATTTCAGCCACACTCATCAGTGATATTAAAAGGGACAAGGAGGTACAATACTCCCATTGGGCAAAGTTTGGCCAGTGTACTTTCTTTCCTCTTTGTATAGATAGAGTAGTGGCCTGGGGAAAGAATATATATACTGACCATGAACAATAACAACTAATTTGCTTTGTGGCTCAGACTTTGCATAAAAATGAAAGATTGGGAACAAGGAATTAAAGTAAGAGAAATGTGGATGGACCTATGAGAGTAGGCATGAAGTGTAATGATCCTAATATCACATGTCAACGTCAACACTAACCAGAGGGCATCCATCATAAAACAGATGGCATCCCATCTCAAGAAGACCAACCAACTATAAAAACAAAACAAAACAAAACAAAGCAAAACAAACAAAGAAAAACACAACCATTTGATGACGAGTTGATTATAACTGGACTTCTTTCACCCTAGAAAGTACAAAGATTCATCTTGACTAGAATAAACACATAAGGTAGTCTTTGTTGATGGAGGTAGCTCTTATATACTATAAACAGGGAAGAATATTTTAGGTACCCAGATCACCTACTATAGTGCCTCTTGCTAATTTTGATGGTAAATACAGAAGACCAGTGGCCTTAGCCTAAGGAAAGCATGTCTCCCAAGCACTCATGTCCCTCATATCAGATGCAGGTATCAGTCACCCCACAAAATTAGCTCTGATACTACGAGAAGTGTTAGCTGAGGGTGCAGAGAATTGAGAACTGATAGTAGGGAAGAGGCAAGATGAGATTAAGTTGTGCCTTCAAGGTCAGCTGCAGTAACAGGGCCAATAGTTTATTCCACTAATTTTTTCTTCTAAATTTCTTTAGCAAAAGAGAACAACATAAACCTAATTGTGCTATTCTCACAAATTATATGAAACAATTGGATCTGAGTGCTACAAGCAGTGGACCATAGAGGACACTGTGCATCACCAAGATTCCAAATTTATGATTAATGTACTCATTCCCTCAGCTGTTGGAAGTGTTGACAGCTGACAGCTATCAGCTGAGACCTTCTGGGGGACTTTCTTCAGCTGGAAAGAGATCACCTCACCCCAGAATACAATCCTCTCCAGGAACTGCTTGTGTCAAATGACTTATTAGTATAGAGATATAAAGGTTTGGCACCGCTGCTTCACAGAGTGATCCCAGTAGGTCATTCTAACTCCAGAGCAACCTGGAGACTCTCTATTGTCCCTGCATTGTATCTATTCAACTTCTCCTTCTGCCTCACCCTACTCCTTTACTCCCCTACATGTTTTGATTCAACAGTGCAATCATATCCCTGTATCAGAATCTGGTTCCCGGAATATTTATCTCAAACAGAGGCAGAGGTACAACTGTGGCCCAGGCAATCTAAATCCAGAGCCTGTGCTGACTGCCTTCTGAGCAGCAGGCCAAATGTCTTCCCTCTCCCCATTTCCCATTCAGTTTTGACCCCAACACGCTTCTGTGACATTCTTTTGATGTTTAGTGGTATAATATACGTAGTTTATTTTTCTCTGGTAGTGCCCACAGGTTGCACTGATTTCCAAAGCCTGCACTGAAAAATATTTAACCAGGGACAAACAGGAATGTTACAATGCCCAGCTGAACATTTGTGTGTGTAATGAAGTAAAAGGCACCCTTCCATATAGCTGGCTGATCTATGGCCAGCATCTTTGGCCTCTTTGGAGATTAAGCAAATAATTATAGACAGCTTTATGTAGCTATGTTACCACCATTAGGCAATATCTTATGTCATACTTCTCCAAGCCAGTGGTCAGTGCTTGGTCCTGACACTGAGTATATTATCCACATTTACACATTTGATATTGAAGGACTTCTTCATACATAGGCAGATTAGAGGTTTGGGACTACAGAATGTATTCCTCTGATGGCTTTGAGAATGGTACAGTAGAAAAACCTAACCAGCGTTTGAGGTTGAAAATACTCCTTCTACCTCTACCTTCTGCCAGTGTGGCCTTGAGCAAGTGGGTTTATCTCACTCTGCTTCACTTTCACCTCTTCTACATGGTGGTGGAGAACTAGGAGCACCTCCTGGATCTTCAGAGAACTTTCACCCACTTTTGCAGTGCCCTCTTTTCTGTCTCTTTGACGAAAACCACAAAGACTCCTTCCAGACAGAGTAAGGCATTTTTTTCATATATGCAAAAATAAAATAAATATTCCTAGCTGGGGCGAGTGCAAATGTCTCCAGACCACAACATTTCCCTAGGTGTGTACATTCTGCTTTATCATCTTGAGTCAGTGACTGTTCTAAATACAGAAAATAAGAGAAGCCTGTACTAGGCTCTTATGTGTCTGGAGGATTAACTAGAGGAGATAGCCCAAAAGTGTGATCACAAGATTCCACTTAATATGGTAAAAAGGGGAAAAGGTGTGTGTATGCGAATGTGTGTGTGGGAGGGGGTCAAAGGACAAGGCTAGAATTACCTATTAGCCATTCTTCTGAACATACACTAATATTTAACTCCAAAACACTTTGTCCCATGGGAATTTTATCCTGATACACATTTATATTTCCTAAGCTCTATTTCTCTATTTCCAAAGCGGTTGAGAAAAAAAAAAAAAAAAAAAAAAAAAAAAAAAAAAAAAAAAAAAAAAACAACTGATTGAATCAGTAATCAAAACTCTCCCAACAGAGAAAAGCCCAGGACCAGATGGCTTCACTGGTGAATTCTACCACACATTTAAAGATGAATCAATGCCACTCCTTCTCAAAATCTTCCAAATAATTGAAGAGGAAGGAACTCATCCAAACACATTAATGAGGTTAGCATTACCTTGATACAAAAGCCAGGCAAAGACATCACAAGAAAAGAAAACTATAAGCCAATATCCATGATCAATATATATGCAAAAATCCTCAACAACATACTAGCAAACCAAATCCAACCACATATTAAAAGGATCATACACTATGATCAAGTGGGATTTATCTGTGGGATACAAAGATGGTTCAACATATGAAAATCAATTAATGTGATACACCATATTAAACAAAATAAAAGCTAAAATTTACATGATTGTCTCAATAGATACAGAAAATATTTGCCAAAATTCAATACCCTGTCATGATCAAAAGCTGGCAGTAAACTTGGAATACAAGTAAGTTATTTCAACATAATAAAGTCCGTATATAAAAAGCCAACAGCCTACATCATTAATAGCTAATATCTACTTTGAAAAAATGAAAGCTTTTCTTCCTGGATCAGGAAAAAGACAATTCCTATTTAATATAGTCCCAGAAGTCTTAGAGCAATTAGGCAAGGAGAAGAAATAAAGAGCATACAAATCAGAAAGCAAGAAGTGAAATTGTTCTTGTGTGCAGACAATAAGATCTTATATAGAGAAAACACTAAAGAGTCCACCAAAAAGCTGTTAGAACTAATCAATGAATCCAGTAAATTTCCAGGATATAAAATCAATATACAAAAATCACTTGTGTTTCTATACACTAAAAATAAACTATCTGAAAAGGAAATTAGAAGAACATTCCCATTTAAAATCACATAAAAATAATACATAGGAGTAAACTAACCAAGTAGGTGAAAGGTCTGTACACTCAAAATTACAAAACACTGATGAAAGAAATTAAATAAGCTACAAATAAAAACACATTTTGTAGATTAGAAGACTTAATATTGTTAGAATGTCCACACCATCCAAAGCAATATGCAGATTTAATTCAATTCCTATAAAAATTCCAGTGGCATATTTTATAGAAATAGAAAAAAGAATTTAAATTTATATGGGAGCGCCTGGGTAGGTCAGTCAGTTAAGCATCTGACTTCGGCTCAGGTAATGATCTCATGGCTTGTGAGTTTGAGCCCTGCGTTGGGCTCTGTGCTGACAGCTCTGAGCCTAGAGCCTGCTTTGGATTCTGTGTCTCCCTCTCTCTCTGCCCCTTCTCTGCTCGTGCTCTGTCCCTCTCAGTCTCTCAAAAATAAATAAACATTAAAAAAAAATTTTTTTTAAATTCCTTACCACAAAAGGTAAGGAATAGCTAAATTAATCCTGAGAAGGAAAAACAAAGCTGGAAGCATCACACTTCTGATTTCAAATTACGTCCAAAGCTATTATAATAAAAAATGTATGGTATCAGCATAAAAACAAACATATGCAGTGGACCAATGGAACAAAATAGTCCAGAAATAAATCCATTTATATACAGTAACCTGATCTTCAAAAGGGTGCCAGGAATATACAATGGGGAATAATCTCTTAACAAATGGTGTTGAGAAGATGATATATACAGGAAAAAAAAAGAAAAAAATTAGATACTTATGTTATATAAACAAACCCAAAGTGGACTAAAGACTTAAATACAAGACCTGAAATAATAAACTCCTAGGAGAAAACAAAAAGAAAGCTTTATGATAGTGGTTTTAGCAATGATTCCATGGATACTGTAACAAAAGCACAGACAAAGCAAAACGAAAAAATAAACAAGTGGAACTGAATCAAACTTAAAATCTTCTGTACAGCAAAAAAAATAATCAGGAGTGAAAAAAGCAAAGTACAAGGCAGAGAAAATATTTGCAAACCATATTTATGATAAGGAGTTAGTCTTCAAAATATATAAGGGACTTGTACAACTCAACAGTGAAAAAAGCTAATAATCCAAATACAAAATGGCCTAAGGACTTGAGTAGGCATTTCAGCAACGAATACATACGAATGACTAAAAGGTATTTTTTTTTAAGGCTCAACATCACAAATCATCAGGGGAATAACAATCGAAACCACAATTAGATAATACCTTACACAGAAGACAATAACTTTTGGCTAAGATGTACAGAAATTGGAGCCCTGGTACACTATTGGTGGGAATGCAAAATGGTGTCCCTGCTATGGAAAACAGTGTGGAGATTTCTCAAAAAATGTATATGGAACTATCATATGATCCAGAAATTTCACTTCTGGGTATCCAGAAAAATGAAAATTGGAATCTTGAGGAGATATGAACACTCTTATGTTCATTACTGCATAATTCACAATAGCTAAGTTCTGGAAACAACCTAAATCTATAGAGAAATGAATAGATAAGGATAATGTGGTGTATACATACAGTGGATATTATTTGGCCTTAAAAATGAAGGAAATTCTATGATGTGCAATAACATGGATGTACCTAGAAGACAGGCTAAGTGAAATAAGCCAATCACAGAAAGACAAATACTTCATGATTCCACTTATATCATGCATTAAGATAGTCAAATTCATAGAATCAAGTAGTGGAATGTTAGTTTCCAGGGGCTTAGGAAAGGGGAGAAAGGGAGTTACTAAATTAATGAGCATAAAGTTTCAATACAACAAGATGAATGTGCTCACAAATTGTAACTATAGTCAACAATAATGTATTATACACTCAAAATTTAAGAAGGCTTGGATGCCTGGGTGGCTCAGTCGGTGAAGTGTCTGACTTTGGCTCAGGTCATGATCTCACAGTTCGTGGGGTCGAGCCCCGCATTGGGCTCTGTGCTGACAACTCGGAGTCTGGAGCCTGCTTCAGATTCTCTGTCTCCCTCTCTCTCTCTTTGCTCCTCCCCCATTCATTCTTTCTCTATCCCTCTCTCTCTCTCTCTCAAAAATAAACATTAAAAAAAGTTAAAAATAAAAATATTTAAGAAGGTTGATCTCATGTTAAGTATTCTTATACTAATAAAACTAAACTCAAAAGAAAACAAAAAGAACAATCAAAAACACTGGGATCCAGGGTTTAGAATCTAAAACCTTTAGGATCTAGGCTGTGTTGTTGTTATTTTAATTTATCTTTGACCATTACAGTATTCTCTCTCCCTCTCTCTCTCTCTCTGAACCATAAATTTATATGTGTTAATAATTTGGAACGTAAAATTTTTGTGGATTTCTTGTTTGTTTGTTACTTCGCTTATTGTCCACCCTTCTAATCCAGTTTGTCTGCATTTCCTGAGGAGAGAACATTGCTGAGAGATGGACTAGAATATGGGGGCCCTATCCTTGATTACCCTACTCCTTCAATCACAGACTCTTATAATTCTGGGACTGAAGTTTCCAGTATACCACTGAAGCAATGCTCAGTTCAGTTATTAAATACCAGAAAAGAAGTATATAAAGGGGCAAGTCATTTCATCAAATAATAAAGCTGTCTGGTTAATATAAAATGAAGAGGAGTATTTGTTCATTACAGATTCAATCTCATCCTCCTTCCTACCTGCTCCTACCATCTGTTCACAAACAGGCCTCCTTTCTCCTTCATTTCCTAGGTTTCCTAAGAATATTTTCAAAGGCTGCTCAAATTAACTAGGGCTCACACGTTAATAAATCTATAGATCAGGAATACATTTAAACTTAGTTATTCCTGCTTAAAGGCATGATGCAATTACCAACTTACAAGAACTTCATCCCACAAGGAAGAGACTAGTAATGAAAATCTCTAGCTAAAAGAGCTTATTTGCAAGATGCAAATGAACACGTGGCTTATTATAGCTACCCATGTAGAAACTTAGCCCATCAAACACACTGAATAATCCCTTGTAAATGGGATGTATGGTTCCAAGGTCTGAATGACAGTTACTAAAGGACAGGCCTGGAATTCAATGCTAGTCTATTTGAACCCAAAGCCCATGGTCTCTTGCAGAGAATAAGTCTGCCCAGTAACTCTTAAACTCACTTAATTTTGGTCCATAGATGTATTTTCTCACTGCAAATAGTCCTAGCATCTAACTCTGTGCCTGATACTTAGGAGACTTTCAATAAATAGCTGATCAATGAATGAATACCTCTGTATACACGAGCATCTCCCATATGGGACACAGTGACCTTTCCTCAAGAATGACCCTCCATAATCAGCAGCAGTAACTTGTGTTTTTGTATTTGGTAAATACATAACCAGATAAACACAGCTTTGGATCTGGATTAAACTTTCAGTGTTATCTAATTCCATTCCTGTATTTCTGATTAGGAAACTAGACCACAGAGAAAGTGGCTTGTCCTAAGCCTCTTAACTAATTAGTTAATGACCAGAACATATTGTGATCTCAGGTTGTTCACCTTTGTTTGGAAAAAAAAAACTTTCCTGTGGTTTTGAAAATGATGAAATGATACATGGCATTTCAACCAAGCGACAGTAGTTGAGGTGACCACTCAAAATATTTGATCAAAAGCAAATTATTGTAGTATAGTTATGTCTAACTCATTTGTTTTCTAACTTTTAAACTATATTGTAAATGAATTATGTACCACCATTACAATATCAGAGAATCTGACTTTGACTATATATTTACCATCACCAGTGAGTTTTACAAATATAATTGTTAATTGACATCCATGTTAATAGGCATCCATGTTAATTGGCAACTTCTGTCAGTATTCCTTGCAAGTAGTGAAGAACTTCTTCAGCATTTGTTTGTTCAGGGATGTCTTTATTTTCCCCTCATTTCTGAAGGACAGCATTGCAGATAAAATATATTAGGTTGACAGGATGTTTTGTTTTGTTTAACATGGAGACAAGGGAATCCTCATGCACTGTTGGTGAGAACAGTGGAAAACTCTATGGAGGTTCCTCAAAAAATTACAAATATAACTACCATATTGTCCAGAAATTCTACTTCTTGGTGTATATCTGAAGGAAATGAAATTTCTATTTTGAGTGAGCTATCTATATCCCTGTTGGAAGAGGTAATTAAGAGGATGTGACTTCTGGTTGACCCCCATACGAAACTTGGGTGGTTGGAGGCTCCTCGCTCCCTCCCTGTCCTTGGAAGGTATGCTCTGCCCACCATTCCCATAGCTGGAGCTATTTCAGGAATGCAGCTTTGAAAGACTAATGGACTAAATACTTGACTGAACGCAGTTAAGGCCTCTGCATAAACTAAGGTTCTGTTGAGCAAGTCAGGAGATCTACTTGTCTTGTGACCATACAAGAAAGGAACGGCCTGCCTTATTCTTTGGTCTCTCCTTGCCCTCCATGTACAGGGACCTGCTTCAGATTTCACCCAGGAAACTCTCGAGTTTGCAAGACAACAAGCCCCATCTCCATTGCAGCATTATTTACAAAAGCAAAGACATGAAAACAATCTAAATGTCCATTGACAGATGATTGTATAAAAAAATATGGTACATATATAATGGAATGTTATTCAGCTATTAACAAGAAGGACATCCTGTCATTTTCAACAACATGGATTAACCTTAAGGGTATCATGCTAAGTGAAATGAGTCTGATAGAAAGACAAATATGATATGATCTCCCTTACATATGGAATCTAAAAAAACACCCAAACTCATAGAAAAAAAAGATTGGTGGTTACCAGAGGTGGGGGTAGGAGGATGGGGAAATTGGGAAATGTGGTCGATTATAAACTTCTAGCTATAAGAGAAAATGGTTCTGGGAATTTAATGTACAGCATGGTGACTAAAGTTACTAATACTGTATTAAATATTTGAAAATTGCTTTCCTTATGAGCAAAATAGATATAGCTATGTGAAGTGATGGATGTTAACTAAATGTATTGTGATAATCATTTCACAATAAACATAAATATCAAATAATTATATTGTGCATCTTAAGTTTGCACAATGTTATATATATGTTTACTATATTTATAATTTATAATTATGTATATTTATAATTTATAATATATTTTATATATATTTATAATTTATAAACATTTATTATATTTATAATTTATATATAAATATAATATCTTTGTAAAAGTGGAAAATATGAAAGGGTGTAAAATAAATAGAAAAAATATTCAACCAATCCTATGGCAAAGACACCAACCAATCAGAATAAAGGCTGCCCAGTTCATGATGACTGAATGCTGCTCAGAGCAGGGAGACCAGCCTCACGTTATATGTGTTTCTAGCCTGTTCACATCCTCCTGTTCCTCTTGTGCTCAGGTTGGTTAGTTCATCTGCAAGATGGTCAGGATTTATTATCCTCAACTCGTTCCTCTTCTCTCCTCTCATGTAATTGAGTGGAAAGGCTGTTGTATGGGAAGAAGAAAGGCACGTCCATGTAGCGAAGATACGGCTGAATCTCGAGGACCCCAATGCATAAGGAGGTGCCAATGCTTGTCTTTAAGCAGGCTGAATGTGACATGTAAGCTTCTGGGAATGCCATCGAGACTCTAGAAGGCAACCTGAAGTCCACTAGTAGACCCCAACTTTTGCTGAGTACCTCAACACCCATGCATCCCTGGAAATGAATATTTTGGGGACACAAAATGTTGAGATACAAAGGATGGATTTGAATACTTTCCCTTCTAGGTATGTACTTTTGCTCTTTTCTAATTGACCAACAAACTGGCTGCCCTCATTGAGGACTACAGGGACTTTTGATAATGTGAGACATTAACTTACACGGCTCTGCAAACATGCAATATGCAAAATAGTAATAATTTTCTATGAGAAGAGGAGAGCAAAGCTAGTAAGTTAAACAGATTACAAAAGGAAGTTAATCCCATCAGTTTCTGTCTGATTCATTCCAGTCACTTCTCACAGATTCACAGGTGAGTCTAAGAAATGACAGCCATTCTTCAGACCTGACTGAGCCTGGACATCAAGAACGAGTGTTGCTGTGTGTGTGAACAGACCTCACCTCAGGAATAGTGCACAGATGGAAGCACATGTAAAAAACTGAACGTTTCAAATAGGGACGTTGCTCCTAGGGCTTTACGTCCTTAAAGCAGGGAATCTTATCAATTAGGAAAACTAACATGTAACCGCAAAAGTTGAATTCCTTAGCATGTGGCATGATTTTTTTTTTTTTTTTTTTTTTTTTTTTTTTTTTTTTTTTGTCCATTCTAGAGAAAGCTGATTACAGGTTGGGAACTGCCTGTCTGTCGTACATCAGGAAACAGAAGAGCAGAAAAGCTTAGGATACATGTGGTTAAGGCAAAAAGAACTGTTCTCTTCAGCTGGCTGCACAGAAATACTCAAAATGTTTTGAACATCATGACGATTCTTTTCACACCAGCACGATGACTTCTGATACAGTTGTCAGAACTGTTTGGAAACCAATACGATGACTCTTCTCTCACCGACATTATGAGCCAATTTAAAGAGGACGTGGAGTCTCCCCTGAACAAATGCCTTGGTCCCAACAGGGTCTATTTTTGTTTCTGAATTTATTTATATAGGAATATGTTCTCAGTCCCGAAGGATGATGAGAAAGAACTAGCTCCAGGTTTCAACAGTTGTCTTTTTTTTTTTTTTTTGATAAAAAATTGGTTGCGTAGAATTAGAAGAAATTTTCTCTCAGAAAAAAATGTAACACTCATTCAACATGCTGATCAACTGGTATATCAAAACATAAAATTTGATCTTTGTAAAGGACTATGAAAAATCATTAGGTGTAGTGTCAGCGCCTGACAGCTATTTTGGCTATAATCTATGTGCCTGACATTAAGCTTTGAAGGCCAAAGCCTCCACTTCAAAGACATGCATCTCCAGTAAACACCTTGCTGGCCACAGTACTCCGTAAGAAGCCATGCAGTCCACCCATGAAGCTCCCCTTTTAGAAATCCTTAAGGGACCTAGAAAACTGGCCACTTGCTTTTCCCTTTCTGTGTTCTAATTCCTGCTCTTATGTGTTAAATTCACCAATAAAGATTAGAACCATGAAACCCAAGGTACCTCACCCTCAACCCCAATAAGAAGGCAGAACCCTAGGTCTGTGCTCTCTCTCTCTCTCTCTCTTTCTCTCATCCTGCAACCTCACTGTGTTGCCCAGGCATGCCACGTACCCTCCGTACTTGTTCGTAATAAACCTTGCTTTTCCAAAGTTCCCTGATCGTTGTTGCTGAGGTGCATCTTGCAATCATTATTAGAACCACAAGGGCCAGTCCTGCCACAACATTGGTTCCAGTTGAGCAAATGTCTTTGGGGGCTCATCTTGAGCCCAGTGGGTGCCTTCAGGCATCACTATCCATAGCTGAGACCAACATAAAATACAAGGCCAGCTCTTCTTCAGAGTAGGAATGCTTTTTTTTAAATTTTTTTTTAAAAGTTTATTTATTTTTGAGACAGAGAGAGACAGAGCATGAACAGGGGAGGGGCAGAGAGAGAGGGAGACACAGAATCTGAAACAGGCTCCAGGCTCTGAGCTGTCAGCACAGAGCCCGACGCGGGGCTCAAACTCACGGACCGTGAGATCATGACCTGAGCCGAAGTCGGACGCTTAACCGACTGAGCCACCCAGGCGCCCCAGGAATGCTTTTTAAAGAGACTTCAGTATAGTGGTTCCTGGGTGGCTCAGTCGGTTAAGCGTCTGACTTTGGCTCAGGTCATCATCTCACCCTTTGTGAGTTCAAGCCCCGCATTGGGCTCTGCACTGCCAGCTCAGAGCCTGGAGCCTGCGTTGGATCTTGTGTCTCCCTCTCTCTCTGCCCCTCCAACACTTGCACTCTCTCTCTCACTCAAAAGTAAATAAACATTAAAAAAAAGAGACAGAGAGAAAGAGACTTCAGTATACCTGTACCCTTCCCTGTATTTGGTTCCCTCTGTGGTCAGAATGCAAATAACCCCCTATTGACACCATTTTCTTAAATTGTGGTAAAATACTCATAACATAAAAGTTACCATTTTAACCACTTTAAAGTGCATAATCCAATGTCATTAGATACATACACAATGTTGTGCAACCATCACCACTATTTAGTTCCAGAATTTTTCCACCATTCCATTTATTTTTAAACCCATATTCTTGATGATTATTCCTCTCTTTCTCTCTACCTTTCATTCCCTCTCTTCTCTTCCCACTCTTCCTCAATATTTAATTGATAGCAAGTATCTGAAGCTGTCCCTGAAACAAAGTGAGGCAGAATAGTACCAGACATGCAATCAGCAAGTATTTATTGAGCACCTACTATCAATAGTTCTACCCTGAATATCATATTGGGTTAGAAATCAAGATGGTAAATTACAGTTCTCGTTTATTTAACAACAGCCTGTACTTAACTTCCCCTATTCAATAGATAACAGAGGACTAGTGTATAAATAAAGTTAACAATAATGACTGTCTGGGAGTCTCAGGTCCACTGCAAGAATTAGATGTCATTATGTGTGTCAACTCCCTTAGAGAAGCATAAACTTAAGGTGTTAAACAAATTCATGGAGAAAAAAGTCAAAGAAAGCTGTTTTGAAAATTAAAAATCTCGTTGTCCTCTAGAGGGAGCCATATGCAGGAGGTTATTAACAGACATGTATAACATTGATGAGCTAATGAATTATCACTAATGAGAAGTCAGATCATTAAATAGCTTGTTAGCTTCATATTGGAGCTGGCTTCAAACTGGCACCCAGAAGATATATCCAAACCTCTCTCATTTCTGTTCTCTTTTATTATTTGACTTGATCTTTCTTTTACTCCTCCAAACATGGCTCATATTTTCAACCACACATTTAGGATTTGGTAAGTCTTTGTTAAATACCCATCTTTGTGAATGAGTGAATTATGAATTGTGAATGCGTAAATAAATTGTTAGTTCAATGAGTTTTGTAGTGAAGCAATGAACTGTTTGTGGTGAAGTAGGTTTTTCAGTAATTTCTATGGAGATGGAGAAGAAGCATTGGCCCATGAAATTGGGAGATGAGGAGACACCATTTTTCCCCCTTCCACAGTTGGAAATGGAAAAACTGCTTCTCTGTGAAGCTAGTCTATGTAATGCCGCCCCGCCCCAAAGATGAACACTATCACTGTTCTGCCAACTTGAGGCAGAAACAAGATTACTTTTATGAAGAACTCCTTGCTCCCTCTGCTGGCAGTATGGAGTACAACACACACTTTAGAAGTCTCATTATTCATAATGACAGGAACAGGGAAAACACATGGGGACTTTGGGATGCAGAATTTATTTAGTGGAGATTAAGTGAAGAGTCTCTTACCAGCTGCAGCAAAATAATGGCAGAAAACAATAATTAACATAAAAATAATAATGGCTAATATTTGTCAGAACTGTGTTCCAAGCATAATTTCAAGCACTTTACATGCATTTTCCCATTAAGGAGATTTCTCTGTGGCTGGTAATAGATTACTATAATTTGGGTTGGGGTGTGAAGTAAGGAAGAAGTCATTGTTCAGTCTCATAACAACAACAACAAAGGAATGTTTTGTTTGGCATCCATTTTAGACTATCACCTTCAAAAGAGAGATTCTATTTCAAACTAGAAGATTCAGAAATAAATACTGCCTAAAACCAAGTAGGGAACTCTCAGGTCAAAAGTAATTGTACAAGCATAAACAGTGAACTTATTTAGTTAAGCTTTTTATTTATTTTATACAGTCAAGGGCAACCCTATAGACAAGCCTTTCAATTTTAAGAGCCCAAATTTATGTTAAAATTGGTGCTTCAATCAAAATTCGTCCAAGTTCTCAAAGCTCACATTGGAAAAGTTCCTAGATGGACCTCATTGAGTGGAAACATTCTGCTGTTTATGTTTTGTTTTCCATCAACTTATTTTTTTGCTCCAAAATGCAAAATGCTTTGGCAGGAGCTAGTGGAATCATGTTAATATATTTATGATGCAGAAATGTTTCATTTTATAAATATTTTGAGAAAGGAATATGTAGTTAAGAAGACTATATGGAGTATGAAAAGATAACAGGTTTGTGAATCAAGCAGATGTGGTTTTGAATCTTTTGTAGCATGGGGATGATTATAACATACAGAGCTATTAAAAGTGCTGAAGATAATGGTGCCTTTTCTGACATATAGCAGGTGTAACAGTAAGGGTCCAATAAGATGACAGATAACAGGTGGGATGCCTGAGTGGCTCAGTCAGTTAAGCGTCTGACTCTTGATTTCAGCTCAGGCCATGATCTCACCGGTTTGTGGGTTAGAGCTCTGAGTCAGGCTCTACACTGAAGGCACACAGAGCCTGCTTGGAATTCTCTCTCTGCCTCTCTCTGTCCCTTTGCCACTTGTGTAGGTGTGTGCTCTCTCTATATCAAAATAAGTAAATAAACTTAAAAAAGATGATAGATAGATAGATAGATAGATAAGCAGACAGGCACTCAGTCAAGGATTTGACCTTAGGCAATCATCCTGGGAGCTGGTTAAACAATCTCTATAAGACTGCTGTCCTCATGACTGGTGCTGAAGCTTGCAGCCCATAATGCTGGCAGGCAGGAAGACAAGATATATGTAAAGCTGGGGATAACAAGAACAAACTAGAACCTAAAAGCAAGAGCTGGAAGTTAGAAAGAAAAACTAAACCCTGTATCAGTTCTTATTGACTGTGGCCTCAGTGACGTGGGTGTCTCACAGAAGCTAGGCACACATGGAACTTGTCATGGAGGAACACACACACCTGACTCAGGAGCTCAATAAACTAAAGGAGGGTCAGGGAAAGGTGGGACTAGTGGCACCCATTTTGGACTCATGCCTGTAAGGTAAGCAAGCCAATAAACAACAATATGTATGACTATCAGATAAGTGCTGCTTCACTTCTTCCCTCCAAATCTCATAGAAAATCTCTTTTATGTCCCACCCAAATCAGAAACCTACAAAAAAGGGAATTTTGGAGATGTACTTCAGTCCAGTTAAGTAGACATGTTACAAAGCAACCACTGTATGAACCCATTAACCCCAAAGTACTGGTATCTGTGCATTATTCATGATTTTCTCTTTAAACAAATTAGCTATTACTAATATTATTTAGTTACAGAGCTTTATATAGGTGTCTAGTAATGGGGGAGATAAGGTACATTCATGACCAATGATGAAATATAGTGTAGCCTAAGATAAATGGCAAATGCCACAGAAGATAGAATTACATTTTGGATTTTGATGCCCATTAATTCATAGTGCAGGACAGTAGTTCTGGGTTGAAAAGGATTCTGAGCTGCATTCATTCAACAAAGTTTTAGTGACTTCCTGCTATATGTGAGACACTGTTAAATGGTATGGCTGTAGCAGTAAATGAAAATGTCAAAAAGCCATGCCTTCATTCTAGCAAGGAAGAGAGCCAATACACAGATAAATAAGCAAAATAGATAACAAATATACTTGAGCTTAGCAGAAAGATTGCTGTAATCTATAAGTGATGTATGGAGTTGGAAGTGGTGTCTCACGGGTGTCCATTTGTTCTCCCTGTTTTTAAAGGGCAAGGGCAAGATAGTGATACCACTAGGAGTGTTCAGGAAGCTTTGAGGTATGGGGAAAGTTTTTATTTATTTATTTATTTATTTATTTATTTTTATTTTATTTGTTTTTAATTTTTTATTTGAGAGAGAGCACACATGAGCAGGGGAGAGGGGCAGAGGGATAGAGAGAGAGAATCTTTGTGCAGGCTCCATGCTCAGCGCAATTCCGTTACAGGACCTTGGGATCATGACCTGAGCCATAATCAAGAGTTGGACACTAAACTGACTGAGGCACCCAGGTGCCCTGGGCAATATTTGGACACTAAAATCTAGTCATCTTTCAAGACTGAATTCACAGTTTCTTTTCCACATCAAGAAATCTCTGCTCTGAGATACTGTGTGCTTAAGTTGCAGTGTGTTGGTTGATCAGAATGGTTGAAGGAGAGGGGCCATGTAAGTATAGCAGGTGTAGATGTGGCTGGAAACAAAGAGCAGGGTTAGGGGGACGAGCACTTGAATGTAAGGCCTGTTACACAACATTTGTTTTTCTAAGTTGTGCAGTATAGATTTTTCCAGAGGCTCATAAAGCTAGCAGTGATAGGACCCATGTTGGAGTCCAATCCCCCTTCTCCATGTGAGGTTGATTGTGAAGATGAAAATCAATAGGCAATAAAGGTAGTCCTTGTTAAAACTAAATTGGAATGATTGATTTTCCTCTGGATCATTTAGATTCCTGAAATCTGTGGGCCTCATTATGGAAACAGAAATATTTACTCTTCACTTAAAGTTTTATAGCATAGAAAGAAAGAGATAAAATCCAAATATCACTGGGGAAAAATGCAAGAAAACCAGGTCTTTATGTGGCAATTTAAGGTAATAATGTGGCCCATAAAGAAGGGTTAATGTGCCCTGACTGCTCTGAGAACAAATCTCATCATCAAAATAAAAGCTCAAATGCTGGTAAACTTGGAGACTGTGGTGTGGGGTGGGGTGGGGTTGGGGGTGGTGTTATGACTTAAAATGAATTAATCTAAAATCCCTAAAAGAAAGTTCAATGGGTTCCTCCACACCTCCAAAAAGCTCTAGTCTGAGAAGTAAAAGGTGTTATGGGGGGTCAGCAAGTATATTAGACTATTTTTTATGGGGCAGAAATAGGAGACCTGACTGGATAGCTTCTTTAAGTCAGCATAGAACATGTGGATATTATCTGTTAAGTATAATATATGAAGCTAAGAACACCTATTAGTAAAATACAAATGCCATCAACAGAAAACAAAAGTAGAAGGCTCATAATCAATGATTTGCAAGATAAGTGCTGGTTGACTGGGGTGGGGCGACTTTAGGAAGGGGAAACATCCAAGTTGGATGAATCTAGAAGGGAAAAGAAGGCTATCACCTCAAGTAACATAGAAATTTAAAGTAAAAAAAGTCCTTGAAGATTGAAATTCCAATTTTTGAAAACTGAGGGCTAATGCAAATATTTTATCAGACAATTTTTATATGTTAGATAATATACTTTACTATTATTATATGATAATCCAAGTAATGATTCGAGTTCATATTCTCTGGTCAATCTTCCCCTCCCTAGTCATAGACCTGGAACCAGGGCTCAGGACATTGTTTTCAGACCAGGCCTGATAGCTGAGAATAACGTCACAGAAACGTGGATACCCCTACTGTAAATGAGCCCTAGTCTTTGGATCCCCTGACTACTGCAAAATGGAGGATCATTCATATTACAGTTTACTCAGTCTTATATATAAGGATACAGTCTAGAATTCATCTAGAGTAATATTTCAACAAGACTTTTTGAAAAAGATATCTCTATAAATTTTCTGATCAATTTGTGAAAGGAGAAATACAATTAAAGCACATGGTACATGCTGGGAGTCTCCTGGTTGATTATGGAGAATACCTTGTGTTTTTGTTTACTCAGTATCTATTTCCCCTTCCTATACATGTACCTCAATTTTCCTTTAGGGAACTCTCTCTCTTCACATGAAGCTAATTTTTGGCTTCAGAAATTGACAAAAGTACAGTTTTGGATAATCAAAACACCACATCCCTTTGGCCACAGTGATTGTTTTATGAATAGGCATGTGGCTCAAAACCATCCCTGTGTTGTATTCCCAAAGGTTCCAACATGAGATGCTCTCCTTCCACTGGATTATGTTTAAAAGCTTAGATGTAAACTTGAAGCTATTTTAACCACCTTGCTTGTCTAAGAATAAAGCCGTCACATGGGAAAACAAAGTGAAGATAGAGAAAAGACTACTCCAGGGGCGCCTGGGTGGCTCAGTCGGTTAAGCTTCCAACTTCAGCTCAGGTCATGAGCTCACCGTTCACGGGTTCAAACCCCGTGTCAGGCTCTATGCTGACAGCTTAGAGCCTGTAGCCTGCTTTGAATTCTGTGTCTCTGTCTCTCTCTGCCCCTACCCTGCTCATGCTCTGTCTCTCTCTGTCAAAAATCAATAAACATTTTAAAAAATTAAAAAAAAAGACTACTGCATGATGATATTGAATGAGAATCTGAAATTTATGAACCAATGAATTCCATTTTTAGTTTAAAATAGACTGAGTTATTTTAGTTACAAACAGCAAATACCTAACTCAGCTAATACACATATAAAGAAAATATGTGCATAAAGAAAAAAATAATTCCTAATTGGATTAGAATCTTATAAAAATATCACGTGACATTAGCTAATTTCACTTATAATGAAGATTTGAGAGACACAAACTATGTTTAATTGATTTATAATGTATCATAGTCATAACATTATATTAATAATAATGGCTAAAAATCAATGCTAATATTAAGGACAAGAATAAAACTCTCTTATCTGGCAGACAGTTCTTCAAAATCTGCAAAAATAAATAATAATAATAATAATAATAATAATAATAATTGGGGCAGATTCTAGCATAGATGCAACCCAAATTATTGGTCACTAATGTTGGTTGTAACTGCAAAGGTAAGATCACCATTTCTAAACATATGAAAAGTTTCTCTTAATATGAAAATGTGCTTTTCACATATTCCTCAGAACTTCCTTAAAAACTGAAAGCATTTTATATCCCTTTTCACAGAAGAATAATACAATCTATGTGCAGTAATTCGAACAATAATGATTAAATTAAGTTACTCTTCTTGTTGACATCCCACTTATAACCAACGAGCTGCCCACAACTGTCTTGAAATGCCTTTAATTCCAAAGTACAGTATAAGTGAATTATCACACTTCATAGCCAAAGATAATTACATTCATTTAAAAAATGAAAGATACTGTCAAATTGAACATTCACAAAGTCTAAAGTATTAAATCTATTTCTTTATAATATATGGGGTATTCAAAATCTGGATAGTAGCTTGCAATTAGAAATGTTAAAAAAGAGGATGATCAATTTAATCTTTCTATACAATTTAGGAATCAAATATAGGAATAAGTATTATTGGGATTCACTGATGTTATTGATAAAATAAATGTGAACACCATGAATTTAGAATGTACCTTCCAAGTATGAAGTTGTGAATGCTTTTTTACTACTTTTAGCTTGTTAAGTGTTAAAACCACAGACAATAGGTACAGTATATGTCCAAAATTGCTTCTCCAATTTACAGATTGAAAACAAAACAAAATAAAACAACAACAACAAAAATAAAATTTAAAGACAAACAGTAAAAGGAAATAGCTGAAGAAAAAAAAGGGGGGGAGGGCAACTATCATTGATGGACAAATAATTCATACTTTTTAGGATGCACTTTTAAGAAAACACCAAAGATTCCAATTTTTAAGAGGACTGACTAAACAATTAACACAAGTAAATACAAATAAGTAGGAAAGAAAGAAAGAAAGAAAAAAGAAAGAAAGAAAGAAAGAAAGAGAGAAAGAAAGAAAGAAAGAAAGAAAGAGAGGAAGAGAGAAAGAAAGAAAGAACAAAAGAGAAAGGGAGAAAAGGAGGAAGGGAAGGAAGAAGGAAGGAAGGAAGGAAGGAAGGAAGGAAGGAAGACAAAGAACATGCAAAGTGAAATAACAATGATACAACATGCTTTTTCTATTAGGTGAACCAAGAGAGTATAAGGGAAAAATACATTAGATAGGAAAAATTCACTAGATAAGTAAGATTAATGGCGAAACAAATTTACCAATTTGCCTTTTATCTTACAAAAATTTCTCACAATTTTCTGCTCTGATGATGGCATCCTTACCTTCCATCCCACCTATGAAGTTATGGCTAAATTATTTTTAAATATCATTTTTAATGCTATTTTAAGTAGTTTGAGTTGGGGAAATGAAATTACATGTTAAGTCTACCAACATCCTCCTTAATAAATAAATAAATAAATAAGTATATTTATATATACATGCATGTGTATATATGTTTATACATACATGTGTATGTATGTTTATATACATATATTTATATTTATATATTCTTGGAAATAATAATATAATATGCAATATATTTTATGTCATAATATATCATGCACTATTTTTACTTGAAATATATAAACATACATTTAAAACATATTTATGCTATGCATTATTATCATTATAAATAAAATCATTGTATATATTATATATGAACCACCATTATATTTAGCAGTGGAATATTTTTTTCCAAATGCAATTGTACACAGAATGGTGAGGCATAAATAGATGTTTACAGCAGGAAATGGGACCCAGAGCCCTACTGTCCTGGCTTCCTTCTCACCTCCTCTCATGTGTACACATCCCTCATAGTAGCTGCTTTCCACCATGGGAAAGTATAAACCAAATATATGGGTGTGAAGGACATTAAGAAATGATGCTCATGATATGGAAAGCTAAATTCACTTTATTGCCAATGTTACTTAAGCATATAAAATCAATGCTAAATGCGCATCTGACACACGGACCTTCAGAAGCAGTTTTCACAAAAATATTTCTAGAGGCATCAATGTTGAGCTCCTACTTGAACTCTAGTATAGGGCCATGACTGTTGATGCTGTATATGGGAGAGGCAATCTCATTCCAAGTTAGCCCTGGGGGGCTTGTGGTAAGATCTATTTCTATAGCAATCATACTGTTCCCTAAATTTTCTTCCCCGTGCCCATTCTCTTTGCCCAGGGCAACACTGACACTAACTTGGGTGGTAATGGAATTGCATTCAAGAATAGCTTTAATCCATGGGCATTCAACTAAAGCGACCTATTGTTTTTCAAACCTCAGCTATTTTTAATACATGTGTCTTGGAGCGTCTCCAACTTGGGAAACCCCATGTGCTTTCTTACTATTTTATTAATCTATGATTGCAATACCCTATCTAATATGTCCAAATTATCCAATTCTTATAAAACACAACTGTCCAGAAGAGAAAAATGTTGAAATTAGGACACTTTAAATTAATGACCTAATCATAGTTAATTTTCTTGGTATTTACTGTAAGAAAATGAATCCTGATGAACTCTTCAGTATTAATATGAATGCCACTTACTAGCACTTGTATAGAATTTTGACTTGAATTCAACCATAATTAACTAGGCCATTAATTTAAAGTGCAAGAGCACATGATAATAAAACATCAGTTCATGTATAAAAGACATCTTGGTTCTTCACAAAAACAAAAGACTGTCTCACACAATTGCTATTTAATTTGTCTTAGTCACAAATGGAGACAGAATCAGCCCAGAGGAGTTTTGAATATAACTCTCACGCCACATGGTTCTGCCTTTAGCATGGTGCCATGGACACAGACATTTCATTTGCATATAAGGAGCATGAAACACCATTATATTCAGTAGTTGTGTTTCTTTTCTAAAGTGGACCAAAACAGCTGTGGCTGCCCCGGGGATCAGTAGGTAAAGAGGGAAGGTAAAGAAGGGAAGACGTTATTTATTCACCAATAAGGCAAAATATAGCACATCTCATGTCCTGTGGCTTTCTGTAAAAAGGGGAATAGGGGTATTAATACTTTCTGATGGTTTTAGTAAACCAGCTGCAAGTTTGAAGAACTGAATTTGCTAAGGTGTTAACTGATCTGTCCCTCTGCCATTCAGGACATCTAAACATACTAGCTTCCTAATAAAATAAAATAAACTTTAAAATTCTTAAAGAGAGAGAGAGAGAGATTTCAAGACTTAGAATCACCAGTATCAGAACACTATTTTCTCTTTCCTTTTCCTGAAAATGTCTCCATTTTTGTCAATAGTGAAGCTGGAGATGAGGTGACCCTTGTTCCCCGCCATTCACCACACTCTATATACCCATTGCCAATATTAGATTAGCCATCTGGCTTCTTTTCTGCAAATTCAGCTCATCTTAATAATCTCCTCTGAATCCTTTCCAAACCTTTTGTGTCCCTCCATATTTCTGGGACACTGATACGGAATTAATTTTGAAGGGCAGGAATATTTTCCAAGCCTAAAATAAATATCACTTTATCAGTATATAGAGCTATGTAATATGTGCTCTATAAAGTTTATGTTAGTTTTCCCGCTACATGTGATTTTAATTTTTTGCTCAAGCCTTAAAGAATCATCTAGTCTATGTTCAAATAAATACTCCCTAAAATAAATATAACATTTTCAGGTATGTATACATACGTATGCACTAAATAGAAACTGAGACCACGGACAAGGATGCTCGGAATGCAGTTAGAGTCCAGAGCAAACAAACACAAAACCTAGGGTGCTAACTCTAGAGTCACACATCTGCAGTGACAGAGGTGATGTTTTCATTTCCAAACAGAGAGGTCAAATAGGAGACAATAGAAAAATACGCATAGAGGCCAAACAAATAGGGGAGAAAGAAATGAGAGAAAAAAAGATAGAGACTCACAAAGGCAAATGAGACAAAGCCTATTGTCACAAAGGGAGCATGTCTAGGAGCCCCAACTTATCTTTATGTACGTGAAACTTTTTTCCACCCACGGAGTTTCTTAAATAATTTAAAGTCTGTAGACAAGCTAGTTAGAGACACTTTAATATGACAGAGGACATTTGAAGCAGTTTACATACACTGCAGGGTGAAGGGCAGCACTTAATAACTGTTACTGAATGGTAATTTTAGATAGCAGAGAAAAGATGTTTCTGCCCTTTCTAAATGTGGATAAACAGGGTTCTAGAGGCTTTTTGAAATTAGATGACATACATATATTTGTAGCTCCTTAAGAGGATTTTATGATACAAAGTAATGAAAAGTTCATTCCATTACAGTCTAAGATAAAGGGGGCACGCTGACATTTTAATGAAACTCTGCTTTAAAAATGGAGGGTCTCAATAATGTGAATGGACCTATAGGGTATAATGCTACGTGAAATAAGCCAGACAGGGAAAGACAAATACCATACAGTTTCACTTATATGTGGAATCTAAAAGCAAAAACAAATGAATAAACAAAGAACAACAAAAAAGAGAGAAGAAGTAAACTAAAAAATATAGAGAACGGACTGGTGGTTGCCAAAGGGGAGGGTGATGGGGGCACAGGTGAAATAGATGAAGAAGATAAAGAGGTACAAACTTCCAGTTATAAGATGAATAAGTCATAGGGATGAAAGGTACAGCATTGGGGGGGGCACCTGGGGGGCTCAGGTGGTTGAATATCTGACTCCTGGTTTCAGCTCAGGTCATGGTCTTGCAGTTTTGTGAGTGCAAGCCCTGTATAGGGCTCTGCGCTGGCAGCACAGAGCCTGCTTGGTATTCTCTGGTCTCCCCTACTGTCTCTGGTCTCCTCTACTCTGCCCCTCCCCTACTCACACTGTCTCTGTCTCTCTTAAAATAATTTTTAAAATTTTTTAGAAAGGAATAGTATAGCATAGGGAATATAGTCAATGACATCATGATATACATTATGGTGAGCATTTCATGATGCATGTAACTGTTGAATCACTATGATGTACACATGAAACTAATTTAATATATGTCAACCACATTTCAATTAAAAGTAAGGTCTTTTTGTATTTTTTGTTTGTTTGTTTTTTTGTTTTTGTTTGTTTGTTTGTTTTTAATTGAGGATCAGGACAATAAGAAGTTCATAGAAATGGAATAGAGAATTTGGAACCTGGAATTTGAGGAATTCATTTTTAGTAGAGTTCAAAGAGCAAAATGCCTTTAAATTTCTAGGTTAGGTATAAGCATACAGGAAGCAGTTCCCAGATTAGCAATGATTCTGAATTCCAACATACCTCTTGCCAGCAGACTTGCCCAACAAAGGACTACGTCACTTAGTAACATGTAGAATTGGCCAGTCTTCAAAGGCTGGATATGTCCTGATTTGTCTCTGAAGAACTGAACATTTCCATAAACCTCTCCCTCCAGGAGCCAACGCTGTTTGATCCCAGATTTTTCTGGGATAATTTCCCAAACTCTTTTCCAAAGAAATTACACCAGAAAATATTGATTAAATATCAAGAAAAGGCATGTTTACAAATCAACTAATTTTAAGAACATCAGATTCAATATTTTGAGCAACGATCCTTACTTCACAGGTACTCAGAGCTTTTAATAGGTTAATAGGAATTGTAAGTCTAAGGGAAATAGAGTATGCCATCTTTCCAAAATGTATTTGACCCTGGATCACTTAAAAATGTTTTTTTCCCCCCTGGGTGTATTTATTAATGTCATTCAAACAAATGTTCTATAGAATACTACTTTGAAAGAGATTTATTTAAAAAAGCAAAATCATGAAGGTACTAGAAATGATCGACTAGAAAAGATGCAAATCTTGATCTTTCCTGGATTTAGCCTGATAAACTTAGAAGTAATGTGGTCATATTTGTTAGTATAAATCAATTTTATCTCATCATAATGCTAGTCCAAAGCCTATTTATCTTATTGAGGATTTAAGTACAGATGAAATATTTCAGAATCCTTATATGAAAAACAAAATTCTGAGCATAATGTCTAATTTTTGTTTTGCCTTTTTGGTTCTCTCCTGGTAATATTTCTAACTTAAACTCTTGGATTTATCTCAACTTATTACCCTAGAGTGTTTGGAATAGTCCACATGCTACGATTCCAACAGAGTCAATTATAAATCTTTTAATTGTATCCTCTTTGCCAAGTATTATTGCTTTCATTTATGCTCATTTTAAGGAAAAAAAATGTTGTTCACATTAATGTTGCAGTAAGAACAAGTTAAAAATAATAAAATAATATCCAGGAAGCTTCAGGAGAATACCTTGTAAGCTACTGGATTTTAATAGCTGGAAGCAAACTTGAAAGGTGACCAGCCATCACCTTCTACAAACTGGGAAGTGGGTTCACTGGCCAGGTAAAATAGGGAAAAAAGATAAGTTCCCAGAAGTCCTCATGAAGAGAAAGCTCTATGTTAATTTTTTTGAAAGGACACCTTGGCAAAAAAGCATTCTGCTAAATTGTTGTACAATTGAGATTAAAATTGCATTTAATCATTTTAAGACAATTATCACAAAGTATAATGATTTTCCAGTGATGTCTAAAATTCTATCCTCAAGTTAAATTTTATAAAATACTATCTAACTTTCCATGATGCAGAATTAGTGACAGAAAAATCGTGGACTCACTGCTCATTTCTTTTATTCAAATCAGCCCATTAAAGAAAATGAGGTATGTCTTCCATTTCATCTATAAAACAAAATGATCTTTGTGCCTCTCAGCAGATTACACTAACTACAGAGTTTTATACAAATTTCCCAGAAAGATCCTTGGATTAGAGAAGCAGAGAACTTTATTTTCTTAGACGCAGTAACATTCCACCTTCTCTCTCTCTCTCTCTCTCTCTCTCTTTCTGATATATATAATACATAAAATGTATTAAGAAGATACTTTAATGAGAAATTATGCATATGAATACAAAGGTCCTATGGGGAAAAAAATAAATCATATTTAAAAGTGCAGATTTCTGGGGTGCCTGGGTGGCTCAGTAGATTAAGCATCTGACTCTGCATTTCAGCACAGGACTTGATCTCATGGTTTGTGAGTTTGAGCCCCATGTCTGGCTCTGTGCTCACAGCATAGAGCCTGGTTGGGATTCTCTCTCTCTCTCTCTCTCTCTCTCTCCCTCTCCCTCTCCCTCTCCCTCTCCCCCACTGTTTCTTCCCTTCTCCTACTCCTGCTCCCTCTCTCTAAATAAATAAATAAATAAATAAATAAATTTTAAAGAATAAAAAAATTAAAATAAAAGTGAAGATTCTTGGGCATGGGGTGGCTCAGTTGGTTAAGCCTCTGACTCTTGGTTTTGGCTCAGGCCATGATCTCATGGTTTGTGAGTTCAAGCCCCACATCAGGCTCTTGGGATTCTCTCTCTCCCCCCTCTCTCTCTGCCCCTCCCCAATTGTGCTTTTTTTTCTCACTCTCTCTCTCTCAAAATAAATAAACTTAAAACAAACAAACACATAAAAGTGCAGATTTCTTCCACAGACCTTCTGTCTTCTGAGAAAGACAAGTGATTCTAGTAGGATGAAAGTTTATGAATAGTCTTGGTCTAATCATACTGTCCTTCCAAACCCATATGTCATGTATCACAAGGAGAATCAATTTCTCTGAAGCTTTTTCATCATAAGGAAGAATATTTCTTTTGCTTCTGAGACCATGGCCAAAAGGGAAAAATATTTACATATGTGTGTATTCATGTGTGTGAGTGTATGTGAGTATATGTATCTCTGTATATTTCCCAGATGTAAAATTAATAAAAAAACAAAAATGCTTTCTCTCCTAAAAGAAGAGGAGAAGATGGTTTAGAATAAATGATTACTTAATTAGAGTGTCTGAGACATTTGCATCAGACAGGCCTTTGCACTTTCCTGGGAATGGGATAATTCTCTTAGCACAAAATACTGCTGCTTATATAGTCATCTTCCAAGGTCATTTACTCTTTGCTGTTTCTAGAGCATTCTTATTCCCCACCAGGCATGCTGGGGAAGTGGCATCCTTTAGCAATCAGGCTGATTTGTCCCATATCCCCTGATGTGAGCTTTGCTCTGTAATAGGGTGTTGTCAATGGGAAGGCAGGAGAAGTTAGTGTGCTTTGCCTTGAGAATCAGATCTAACAATTGAGAATGTTAACATTTCATTCCTTAGAACTATGTGAATTTATTTTACTGAAAAGCAAAAGACACTGATAATAATCAACTTTCCCCTTACTGATTCAAGTTAGGAACTTAGGAGAAAAGAAATAACAGCTAACATTGCAGAATACCCCTCTAAATTGTCAGATATTGTGCTGATGTCTCATTTGCCAGATGTTTTCTGATAGATTCTCTTTTAATTCCCACCACAACTGTATAAGGTCACAATCCTATAAAATTATCCATGTTACAGTGGGAAAACTGAGGTCCAGAGAAATAAAGCAACTTGCCCAATTTCACTCAGCTAGTAGGTGATAGAGCCGGAATTGAAACCTGGCTCTATCTCTGACTCCAGGTCTAAGTTATTAACCATGATTGTATATTGCCTCTGTGGAAATTCAAGAGAAACAACAAGGGCACTCAGGTTTTTTGTTCCCTAATAATAGCAGCTTATTTGTTTAATCATGCATTAAGGCTTTTATGCAATAAGCTTTCAACCAGTTCCTATTATATACATGAGGTTAGGAGAGCCAAATAATAAATCAATCAAAATACATAAAATTTTAAAAATCTGTTGAATCCTAGAGTTGAAGAGTTTCTGATGTTTGGTAGGTTCTCAGTAAATATTTGTTGAAGGAATGAATTCATAATTAGGCAAGAGATGATGGAATTTCCACATCATGAAATATTGGTGGAACTGAGCAAGTGATAGTAATGTCCTGAGGTCTCCTTATGGAATATGGATCTTAGAGTAATGGAAGGCAATATGGAAGATGGAGTCAGTGAAAGGGCGGGCCTACACCGGCAGACTCCATCTTGTTCTGTGTCCTCCACCTTGAGTGACTATGTCCACGACATGCCCCCTTTCCGGGAAAATCGCGGAAACCTCAGACCACGCCTCCTCCCCTTGAGTAACCTCCCCCTCACCCATCCAAACTTCCAGATCAAAACACGCCTGGAGACCTGTGAAAGGGGACTCCGACCCTTCCCCAGCCAATCGGCTGAGGCCACAGCCATTACCTCACCAACTGCCCCTAGACCCCAATAAAACCTTTGTGCTTTTGAAACTCTCTCTCTCTCTCTCTCTCCCCCCCGGCATCTCACCGCTGCGTCGTGCAGGTAGGGGATTGAGCTCGAGCTAGCTCAAATAAAGGCTCTTTGCTTTTGCATCGGACTCGGCTCCCTGGTGGTCTTTGGGGATCACGAATTCTGGGCGTAACATCAGGAAAAAAAATCTGAAATATCTGCTCTTTTTAGAACTTGATAATTCCCCACTAGGCATGTAGACAAACAACATTTTTTCAGCATTTGAGTTAATTTTGCTCTTCAACTTTTCATTTATGGTCCTTGAAAAACAGGGTCTTCTCAGTTTTCCCTGCTGCTCTCAGACATAAAGTAAAAGAATTCTGACTTCTGAGAACTGCTCCCAGTAATTTTGGATGCATTTATACTATGTGGAGTGCTACTTCCCATGGGCATTTCACAGAAGACGGAAAAGTAAGTCCCTCAATGGATCTCTAATTGTAGGATTTTAGATGTCAGAAATCATACAGGAAATGTATTCAGAGTGGGAAAATAAAGCTGGAATTTTGGGATGGGATTTCTTCTGTGATGCCTGAATTGATTCCATTTCTGTACATACTAATTTTTTCTACTAAGTCAATCCTTTTAAGTTGTAACAGTCTGGTGTAATTTCGTCTACTTTTTCTCAACTTTTCTGCCACTAGGATTCATACATTCATTCATTCATTCATTCATCATATGAACCAATGAGGATTTACAAAATAAAGTCGTACAATTCTTGAGTAAAACAAATATGGTTGTTGCCCCAAGGGGACTTACTGTCAGTAGAGAATGCAAACAAGTAAACAAGAGCCAAAAAGGCTAAAATGTGATAGGAATAATGTGCATACAATGGTCTGGGAAGGGTGAATAGACAAACCCAGTTTGCTCTAAGGGGATCAGAACAACTCTTCAATAAGCTGTGATTTTGTAAATGAGATCTGGAGGACAAAGTGGGTAATCACCAGGCCAAATGCACAGGGAAGGTTATACAGTCTACTAAATCCTTCAATATTTGACCCTTTTTCCTTCCTCAAAGTTCAGTTTGGCTGGAGTGTTAGGGATAAGGTAGTACATGGCAAAAGGTGAAACTAGAAAAATATGTTAGTAATATGTTGAGGAATTTGGACCTTAACTTCAGCCATTTGTGAAGTCTTTGATGGGTATTAATCCAAGACTGACACAATCAGCTGACTATCTTGGAAGTATTATCCTGTCTACAGTATGCAGACAGGATGGGAGAGGGGCAAGGCTGGATTAAAGAGACCATTGAGGAGACTGCTGTTACTTCTGAGTATTTCCTAGAGATGAGTGTGGTCTAGCAGAAATGGCTCAGGTTTCCAGAATAGTTTACCCAGGGCACAAACTTTTTAACAGATAATGATATCTTAAAAAGTCAACCAACTCTAATGATACATCTATTCTTATCGTAGTGCCATTAAATAGCTTGCCATGAGATCAATTTGACCCTACTAACCTTAGAATTCTTTCTTTTAGCCACTTTTCCTAGATGTGGGTCATATTCTTCACCAGGGGATGCTTCTTTTTCATATGAAAGCATTTTCTTTTAATGTCAGCTTTGTAAGAAACCTGGGAAATGTAACAGCCAATAGCTACATTAATGAAGTTCCTTTTCCAAATGTAGTAGCTTTAGTAAGAGCAGATACTTCTCTTCTAGAGTTCAGAAATCCCTTGCCCAGGGAGAGAATGAAATACCAAATTATAACAATCACTATGTTATCATAACAGTAAGGAAGGCTGTAGAAATATAATGCCACACATCCACTTCTCCACAAATATACTATGAGGCAAACGGAGTTCTTAACATTTCTTGAGTGAAAGACATAATTTATCCTTCTTGGCCCTGGTCATTATTTTCCCTTTGTTTTCAGAAGGAGGTCATTTGCTAAATGGAACCCAACTGCACTAAAAAGGGTAAAGGCCTTCACAAAAGAGAGTAATTCATTCTCTTCTTAATCCCTTATTATTGCTGCTTTTAACTGTCCCCTCCAGTGACTAATACTATTAGATGGCTTAGTGTTCAGTGCATATGGCTGTGTATAGCTTTTTAATATTTAAGGGACCGTGCGTGTGTGGGGGGTGGGTGGGTGGTAGGGAGGTTAGAGGAGGTACTTGAGATGTCAGCTTACGAGTAAATGGATGGGTGAAGGTGGAAGGCAGTTCTTGAAGCTGGTTGAACAACACAACCAAGAAAGAAGTGTCTTGGCTTAACTATCTGACTGTTTCTCTGGATTTTTTCCCTTATAAGCTTTCAAAATCGATAGAGGCTCTAGCTGTAAGCTAACCCACAAAAGGAGATCTGATCTCATGTGGATAGAAAAGTGCAAAGCTGCTTTCAAGAAATTTAAAAAAAAAATACTCTTAAAAGAAAATTTAATGCAGAACCAGCCCCAGTGGTTAGGCGTGGGCCACATCAAAGAGATTTGGAAAGCCCAGAGAGTAACTTATTTTAACGACTGCACCAATGCCTCGCGAATTGACTAGCTATTTTAAATATTAACCCAGAGAAAGAAAAATGCTGGTAAGGCAGTAAACGTTGATTAAAAAATCATTTTAAAGGATTAAAATGGCAGAGGGGATTACAGTCTTGCCTCCTTATTTTGTGATGCTTAGGTTGGGGACCAGTTTGGATACTTGAGTCAAATTGGTATTGTTATATTTGCAGGAGGCAATGGCTGCAGTTTCAGTAGCAGAGTGTTCATTGACATGAGCAGTTAGGTGAGGATGCACGTTGAGGTGTGTGCAGTGAAATTTGCCACCTGCCGTTTGCTCCCAGGATGCCCAGCAGCTCTCTGATTGATGGACATGCTCCGCGTTGCACTTGAAAGATGGCAGAATGGAATTGGGGAGGGGGAAGGAGAGGGAGCAGTGTTATACACTTCCAAGTTTTCAGTGAAATTGGCCCTTGCGGCATTTGTAATTCACATCTGGAGGAAAATAAATGTGGCCACAATTATTAACACATTCGGAAAGGAATAAGTCAAGAGCTACTTAGGCTGCACAGGTGTCTGTTATCAAAATCTCAGTAGAGAAGTGTTAATGTGGTGCGTGTTATTTTAGCCTCCCCAGGTGGGCTGCGGCTAAGAACAGAGAGAAAGGCATTAAGGGGATGCTTAAATACAAAATGTTAATTTGGCAAGAAAGGAAATTAGTGAATGAGATTAGAGGAATCTGTTGGCACAGGAACTGGGAGACTCAAAAGATTGCACAGGAAAACCAAAAGTAAATCCCTGTCTTACAGAAAAGAAACCTAGCTCTAAAAAAGGTTCTTTTTGTGGCAGAGAAAAATGTCTCTGGCTTTTGTCTCAGGAAGGACCATAGCTGGTTCATTCCCTTCCCCAAAGAAATTTATTTTTGATTAAATACTTAAGGCCATAATTTGGCTTTGAGTAACATGCTATTTTACTGAGAATCTTACAGCATGAATGGATTTTATGTTTCCTATTTGGTATTATTGGGATGTTTAACCTATTTCGGAGGTTTTCCATCTAGAATCTGAAAGTTTGGGAATCAGCGTTATGGAGCTTAGATCTGGATAGAGTATATTAGCGGTGTTATAAAATTGTAGTCACCTTTGGAGAACCAAGCATTAACTATCCAATGACTGGGTGGAAGGCCTCTCACCTAGGAGACTAAGGTAGACGTTGAAGCCAAAGACAATGACTTACTAAAAAACATACTGCAAAGCAGCAGTGTGGCTGAAGGCAGCTCCTATATTTTTGTCATCACACCCCCATGTAACACCTTGGCATTTTATGTGGTATGTTTTACATCCTGAAGGCTGCATGTGGGAGGCAACAGAGATTCCTGTCTTCCCAAGTAGGGAATCACAATCGAGATCCATGATAAGAAGTTGTATGTAGTCTGTGGTAAAGCAGGGCCTGGAATGTGTGTGTGAGAGTGTATACATGGTTGAGACGGTTTGTAGAAGTATAGGTAGAGGAGGGATTGCTTAGTATTAAAAATGCCATTACATCCAGATAGATGGCTTTCCCATTATTGTTTAGCTTTCCATCTGGCAATCAAGATCTTATCTGAAATTAGCACTGGAGGGGCGCCTGGGTGGCTCAGTTGGTTAAGCGTCCGACTTTGGCTCAAGTCATGATCTCGTGGTTTGGGGGTTCGAGCCCCACGTTGGGCTCTGTGCTGACAGCTTGGAGCCTGGAGCCTGGAGCCTGATTCAGATTCTGTATCTCCTTCACTCTCTTCTTTCCTTCCCCTTCCCCCATTTGCACTTGGTCTCTCTCTCTCTCTCTCTCTCTCTCTCTCTCTCTGTCAAAGATAAGTAAACATTAACAATTTTGAAATTTGCACTTGATATTGAGTTATGCCACCTGTTGTTTTGGAAGTGATTAATAAACCTGAGTGAATTTGCTTTTTCTGAAAAAGAAGCGTTTCAGTCTCATGGCCGCTATCTGCTGATAGCATTTCCTAGCTGAGATGCAAAAAAGGGATTAAAGTATTTATAGCAAGAATACGTACAGTAGAACCAGAGCTATGATCCAGCAGAAAATGAACTCCAGTGGCTCTCTAGATCTCTCATCTGAGTCAGGACTTATTCCAAAAGAAACCCAGATCATTTGGATTTTCTCAGCCAAATACTCTGTGGGGGGGGGGTCTTAATTTCTTCGTTGGCAAGTAACAACAGACACACAAGGCGGGGAGATTAATAGACCTCAGAAACAGGAAGGGATAGGGTCTGGACCTTGTGCTCAAGTCACCATTGCCACCCAAAAGCTGGTGTGCTGGATGCCATCCAAGGATGGCACACCTCTGTTCAGAATAAAGCTGCTTGTTTAAGATTATTAATGAGTTCTTTCCTCAAATGGGCCCTGGCTTATCACTGTTGCCTGGTAAATAAGTATCTTCTCTTCCCTTTGGGGACCTGAAAAATGCAATTCTGTTTCTGCAGCTGCCTAATAAAGCAATGTAACAATAAACACTATATGCGAAATATGTAAAATTTTCCCCAAAGGAAAGAATATATGTTATAGTGGTTTATAATGAGGAAATCCAGGGAGGATCTTCCAATAAACAAGCACTACCATAAAGGATAAGTTTCCCCAGCCATGAGACCTAATTAGTGGAGTCAAGTTTATAGAGAAGGAGACACAGCCTAACAGGTTTTCAGTAACCCCTTTAATCTAAATTAATTTAAGTTGAAGGGTAGGGTTAGAAGAATAATATATTTCATCATCACTTTTAATAACAGCTTTATTGAGATATAACACACATGCCATGGAATTCACCCCTCTCACAAGTACTTTGATTTCTACTCTATTCACCAAGTGCACAGCCATAAACACTATTTGATCCTGGCTATTTTTTGTTTAACTTTTCACAAAGTACATCTTTCTGACACAAATATCGCAGCTGTCTTAAGGTGTATCTATACCATTTCTGATGGGGACTATTCACTGGGCAAAGTTTGGCCCTTGCCAGCCTTGTATTAAGTTTAAAGGAAACCCCCTAAACAACAACAACAACAACAAAGTGGGTATCGTTGGATCACTGCACTGGACATTTGTTCAGGTATCTTAGGCACATGAAAATGTATTAGTATAAAAAGTAATGCATGATGATGTGGGTGTGGAAAGAGAACTGAACTAGGGCTCTTGAGACCTGGGTTCTCTCCAAACGCACTGCTTAGAAGATTGGCCAATACACTTAATCTCTCTGGGATATTTTTTTCTGATGTGAACAAAAGGAAAATCAAATATTTGCGGAGGATCCACTATGCAAACAAGATGCTGTGACACCAGTGGGGTACAGTGGGCTACCTTATTATGTGCACAGAGAAGGTTTCCTTGGGGGGTTGACATGAGAGCTGAAACATGCATGTTGCAAAAGAAGCAAGCGAGTACAACTTTGGAGGAGAGCCTTCCGGCCAAGGGCAAAACTGCAAAGTCCATAAGGCTGAGCTGTACTTACTGTGTGCAGAAGCACAAAGAAGCTCCGACTGGCTAGAGCAGTGAGCAGTGGGGGGAGGGGCTGAGAACAGACCAGAAGACAAGAGCTAGATCATGCAAGGCCTTGTAGAAACTGCAATAGGTTTGGATTTTATCCTAAGATCCATGTTTAGGTGCCAACCAGTTCTAAGGAATAAAGACTTAGGTTAATGTTTTTAGTAGATTAATGCTATGTGAAGAAGAGATCTTAGAGAGACCATAAAGAAAGCAGAGAGGAAGCTAGCTACCGCATGTTCCAGGAAGGCTGTGATGTCGGTTTGGACAAAGGTGGGAGCAGTGGAGGTGAGGGGAAAAACAAACAAAGAAACAAACAAAAAAACAATACCCACCTTGGACACCATGGACCTCCTATAATTTTAATGAGATCCAAATGAACAAGAGGAAGCTGATATTCATTAAGTGATAACATATTATAGGCTCTCTGGGCAAGATTTTAAAAATATGTTTTATTAAATCTTCCTAACAAATCTCTGAGATTAGTAGCCAATGAATGTGAATAATGTTTGAAAGTTATAAAGTACTATCCAGATATAAGGAAATGGTATAACTATGATAGTTATTCCTGTCCTTCATCTGTTCGGGTTTACCATGGATGCTGTGATAACCCTGAGAATGACCTGTATAACACATGCCCTCTTTAGTTTAGCCAACGGTCTGCTTTCTCATATTTTCCATGAATCTTTATTACTCTTTGAAGAGGGCATTGCAGTTAACCAGCTCTCAAGTTTAAAATTCTAAGTCTTGTCTGTACATGTCATGTCTTAAGACTCAAAGAGCATCATCCTTTCATTTGTACAAATGTAAAAACTAAACAAAATGAAAACAAAAACCTGTTGCATAACTTTGGATTCCACTGCACTTAAAAAGCATCCATTTGTTCAATATGATGATAAAGCGCTTTTGGTGTGCCGAAAAAATGAACATGTTTCCTGCTCCCACAGAGTTCAGAGCCTAGAGGAGTGTGAAGGCCAATTAGACCCATTAGCATGGTAATAATAGTAAAATCAAAACAATTAACATCTATTGAGAACTTAACACACTCCAGTTACTTTACATTTAATATATCATGCAGTCCTCACAAAAACCCTATGAGGTGGACAGTATAAGTAGCCCGATTTTGTAGATAAGAATTTTCATATAGTTCACGTGATAAGTGGTGTGATAGAAAATTAGGTCCAGGGGTGCCCGAGTGGCTCAGTTTGAGTGTCCCACTCTTGATTTGGGCTCAGGTCATGATCTCACAGTCTGTGGGTTTGAGCCACTGATAGCACAGAGCCTGCTTGGGATTCTGTGTCTCCCTCTCTCTCTGCCCCTTCCCTGCTCACACTGTCTCTCTTTCTCAAAAATAAATAAATAAATAAATAAACAAATAAATAAATAAATAAATAAAGTAAAAGAAAATTAGGTCCAAGGATTACCAAGTAGGGTACTTAGCTCATTTTTCATGTTTTTCCTTTATGATGGAAGTGTTTTTATTTTTTTAAATTTTCCTTAAATTTCAATTAGTTAACATATAGTATCATATTAGATTCTGCTGTACAATCTAGTGATTCAACACTTCCATGCAGCACCCGGTGTTCACCACAAGTGCCCTCATTAATCCCCATCACCTATTTCCCCCATGCCCCTACCCGCCTCCCTTCTGGTAAACTTCAGTTTGTTCTCTATAGTTAAGAGTCTGTTTCTTAGTTTGCTTCTCTCTTTTTTTTTCTTCCCGTTTTATTTGTTTGTTTCTTAAATTCCACATATGAGTGAAATCATATGATATTTGTCTTTCACTGCCTTATTTTGCTTAGCATAGTACTCTCTAGCTCCATCCATTTCATTGCAAATGGCAAGGTTTCAATCTTTTTCATGGTTGAGTAATATTCCATTATATAAATATAAATATAAATATAAATATAAATATAAATATAAATATACACACCATATCTTCTTTACCTATTTTTCAGTTGATGGACCTTTGAGCTGTTGCCATAATTTGGTTATTGTAGATAATGCTGCTATAAACCTCAGGATTCAGGTATCCCTTTGAATGAAGATTTTCGTATTCTTTGAGTAAATGCTAGTAGTATAATTGCTGGGTCATAGAGTAGTTCTATTTCTAACTTTTTGAGCAACCTCCATACTGTTTTCCAGAGTGGCTGTACCAGTTTGAATTCCCACCAACAGTACAAGAGGGTTCCTCTTTCTACATCCTCCACACACACACAAAAAAACCAATAGGTGTTGTGTCTTTAGCCATTCTGACAGGTATGAGATAATATCTCATTGCAGTTTTGATTTTTACTTCCCTGATGATGAGTGATGTTGAGCCTCTTTGCATGTGATAGTTTTCCAAAGAATGTGTATCCTTATACAGACATGTCCCTCCACAGGAATCTCCAACTTCTTCAAAATACCCTAAACTCTGCCCCAATATATTTGTTGACAGTCCACTGCATAGATTAACTACCACCATCACATGTTGACCCAAGATCAAAAGTGACTTGTTGACTGAAACCAGTATTAACCAACAGAATCCAAAGATTTAAGAAAAAGTAAAGTTGATTGCCAGAGAAAGTAGTATTTTGGTCCCAGCATTTATTTCTGCTCCCTGTAATAAGAGATTCATAAATTTTCACATTATTCTTTGTTTAATGGTTTTTTTAAAATTTATTTTGAGAGAGAGTGAATAAGTGAGGGATAGGCAGAAAGAAGGAAAGAACACCAAGTAGGCTCTGAACTGTCAGCACAGAGGCCAACCCTGGAATCGACCTCACAAATAGGAGATCATGATCTGAGCCAAAATCAAGAGTTGGGTGCTTAACCGACTGAGCCACCCAGATGCCCCTCACATTATTCTTAGTGACATATGTATCAAGCTGAATTTATCATGCAGTATACACATTGCTCCTTTATATCCCAAGTAAAGATCAACTTTCTACTTTTAGAACCATGAAACTATACAGCTTTACTTATTCTTTTTATTTAGAAGGGATAACATTTTATTTTTATTTTTAAGGGAGAGAGAGTGTGTGCATGAGTATGAGTGGGGGAGGGAAGAGAGAGAGGGAGAGAGAGAATTCCAAGCAGGATCAGTGTTGTCAGTGTGGCGCCTGATGCGGGGCTTAAATTCTCATGAATCATGAAATCATGACCTGAGCCAAAATCAAGAGTCAGATACTTAACCAACTGAGCCACCCAGGTGCCTTGGGATAACATTTTAAAGATAAAGTTGTAGTTCAGAGAGGTTAAATGATTTGATCAAGGTCACACATCAAGTGTGTGTCTGAGATGTATCCAGAATTGATTTCTGATCTGTACCAATTCAGAACTCTTTATTCATTCACCCATGTATTTATTCATATATATGTTCACACATTCATTCATCATTCATTTACTTTTTTAATTGAGCACCTACTATGTGCTACATTCTGTCCTAGGTATAGGGTTATGGCAAAGAACAAAATACACAGAAAAACTACTCTCATGGAGCTCATGTTCTAATGAATGATATAGGCAATAAACGAGGTACATAAGTAAATGTATGTTACATTCGATACTGATAGATATTAAGGATAATATTAAGGGGATTATTGCAACAGAATATTTTTGTAGAGGAGAGGGCAGAGCATATTTTAGATCAGTCAACCAGGAAACACCTCACTGAGAATGGGACTTCTGAAAAAAAAGAAAGCATAGAGTTCTTGAAGATAAATGCAGGAAGAAAAGTGTAAGTAGAAGGAAAGGCATGACCTTAATCCTGAGGCAGACATGTGATTGGTAGGTTTGAGGAAGAGAAAAGAACCCAATATGGAAGTTATAGCGTGAGCAAAGTGCTAGCAGAAAAGGTCAGACATATGAAAGGGGAGCAGGGCATGTACCAAGTTAGGAGGTGGACTTTTCACTGAGTGAGAAGTATACCACATGGAGGGTGACTACCCATCTCACTTATAGCATATTATGATACCCTGAAAGGTCTCATGTTTATGTGGGACACTAACTCTCTCTTATACAGAATGGTGTTAGCTCAGTTATAGAAAATAATATGTATATGGTCTTCTACTTTATGAAGCTGATAGTCTCATGAATGACAAGGAATATTAAAGAGAAAGGAAAAGAAGCATGTAGAATTGATTTGAATCCACTACAAGACTTCAATAGAAGGGTGATGTGTTTCCTTTGTTAGTTTCATCTTTAAGGGAGGCATAGAACTACATTTCTAAATGAGGTAAAATAAATAACATTAAAGGCATATCTTGAATGATTGAAAACTCAAAGCAAGTTGGCATTAACTTTTAAATTCTCATGGCTTTTTATAAAAAAAAAAAAAGTACTGGAAGGACTTAGCCCCCATTATGTTCCAGCAAAATGAAATATGGCCTTTTAATGAGAAATGTAATTTTCCTGGGTTATAAAAGGACAACAAAAATGATAGAGTGAGTCAACATGACTAAGGCTCTTATGTTTTTCCCTCTCTCCCATGTGTCCAGTATTTCATTTTGATATACTTATCAAGCCCTTTGTTTTCCTTTGGGAGGAAAGAGGTATATGGCTGGGAAATATTACTCAACATGTATTTATGGCTGTCATTGTTTTTAATAGTGAACAGACATAGTATGAATTTCCTCTTTGTGTCTGTTGTTCTTTATATAATTCTAATAATAAACTTCATTTTTTTTCTTTTTGGATCCTAGATTCCCTTAAAAATATTAGCTAGTCAAACCTTAGCCCCTTCTGCAAAACATGGTCTATAAATTGACAAGTAAATTGTGAAGCCAAGATATTGTCACCAGTCACCAGGCAAGAGAGAGGAGCAGAAATAGGCAGCTTATGTGCGCTTCTGAGAGTTTGCTTCAGTAGGGAACATAGTTTATAATTGGTGTGATTATTCCAGAGAGGACAGAAGCATTTGATAAACAATTATCAACTTTGGGAAATATGGGGGAGTTCGCCTGCATCAGGAAAGACCAGAGCTGAGTGCACTATTGCCTGCCAGTTAATTCTAGAAGACCCCTATAAGGAGGTGGATATGTCAATAAGGAAGCAAAACACCCTATGACAGATCAAACTGAATCTTACATCACTGACTCTTTTCGAGTAGCCTGGCCCATAGAGTGCTGGGGTGATTTATACAGTTTCATCAACCACCTGGGAAATTTTATTTCCACCTGTGCAGCCAATGAGCTAGGTAAGAAACATAAAATAGTTTCCCAGGGGTTCACTTCTGTCCAAGATTTATGGGGCTCACAAGAAATCTCTTCTCCCTGTCCAGCATTTCCCAATTTCCTGTGATTCCAGCCCTTTACCAAAACTAATGCCAACAAAACCTGCTTTCTATAAAGGCTCTATGTGGCAGATGTGGCAAGATGAATGAAACATTATTAGATAGTGTGTTTTATATTTTATACCAAAATCCACTTTTTTAAATTTTTTCATGTTTATTTTTGAGAGAGAGAGAGAGAAAGAAAGTGAGTGGGGAAGAGGCTGAGAGAGAGGGGGAGACACAGAATCTGAAGCAGAATCCAGGCTTTGAGCTGTCAGCACAGACCCCAACGTGGGGCTCGAACTTACAAACCGCGAGATCATGACCTAAGGCAAAGTCAGATGCTTAACTGGCTGAGCCACCCAGGGCCCCCCCCACCCCAAAATCCACTTTTAATTCTGGGAAATCCATATAAACATTTGACCTCTGATGTTCCTCAGAACTGGTCCATAAAAACTGAAGATTTTAGTTGTAAAATCAAATATGCAGAAAGTCACAGATAATACATAACTACCAGAAGAATGATAAAATGTTCTAAGACAGCAGAAGAGGATGTTGTCACCCTGTACTATGACTGATAGATAAAGATACATAGGCTGAAGACCTATGAAATTACTTCCTGCAAAATAATCAGGAGTTGATATATGATTTAAAATAACTGAAATTCCAGACCCCCAAGGCTTAAGAGGGAACGTCCAATTGCCTTATTAGACTTCTTATGGATTGTTTCAATTATCCATATGCAGTTTGCCCATCTACATCTGCAAATATGTGTCCTTATGTTAATATTTATGTTTATGAATTTCTAAGATTTTAATGATAGAATGATCATTGATTCTAATTTACCTTTTAGAAACAAGATCTAGAGTGTCATGTCTTCCAAGCATTTAGCAGATGGCCTAATTGGCCCTGGTAAAGGTCCATGATATGGTATGAAATCATGCACACATACATACATTTAGCCTACATACTTTTTTCCTTTAGCAAATGCCAAGCATTGTATGCCTTTGCCTATTCTCCATTTGGTTAGTCCCTATTCATTTTATAAAACCCAGGTCAAGCGTTCCCTCCTCTAATCTCCCATCGTGACCGCCAGTCCAATTAAACTGTTCCTCTGCTATGCTCCCATGACACACATTCATGTCTTTATCAGCACACTCATCATACTGGGTTACAGCCATGAGTTTACTTGTCTATTTTTCCCCCTGTTGCTCTAGATTCTCCATGAAGGAATGGGCCATGTTTTTTTTTTTTTATTTATTATAAATCCCTCATATGATAAGCTAATGAATTTAAACTTGACCTTGAATGTATTGGAAACACAAAGAACACTTTCATATAGGGAAATGGTATAAATGGTCATGTGTCTCTGAGTGTTCACTTATTCTGTGACAGGAACTATGGCTTCTAGACAGTGACGACTCAAGGTAAGAACAGCTGGGAGATTATTTCAGTAATTTAGGAAGTAGGAAAGAGTTTGTGCTAAAGTAGAGGACTGCTATTGAAGAGGTGGGGAGAGGAAAAAAAAGTATGTTAAAGTTAAACCATTTCGAGATTTCTAAGTTAAGTCTACTTTTTTACCTTAGTCTTCATCAAAGTTATTTCCTTGAGTTACTGTCATGTACTTTTGAAAAGATGTTGATAACATTCTCTGAAACAGAAGACAGAGCTGGAATATGAAAAATCAAGTGCACTCAGTTTTGAACATTCTGAACTTGAATTTTTTATTGGTATGCCCCTCAGGAATCTCAGAATGGAGGAGGGCATAGTATCGTATAGGAAGAGTAGTACAACACATAGGAAATATGGAAGCTTAAAATGGAAACTTAGGAATAAGAATACTAAGTGACAAACAAGGAGGGGGGAAAGCAAAGGAGGACTATTAAATTGCAAACAATACCAAGAAGAGCAAGAGGAGTTGTTAGCTAACATTAGATTATAACACATATCATTCTTTACCCTGCATTGATCTCCTGGGGTCTCACCCTTCAGGAATCTATCCCTGTCACTCTTACTCTACAGCATGGATCTGCTCAGTAACATGTGAAGCAAGAACTGTCATTGTCCCAGGAACATGCAGCAAAGACCAAAGATTGGGTGAAACTCTTTTCCTTCCCTTCCCCAGAGTGGCGCTCTCATAATAAATCAATTCTTGCTTTCATTTTCCATCTGAAAAACTCAATTCATTGTAAATTGAAACAAATAAAACTCTACATAATACAAATTGCATTCGAAGTGTTCAGTTCTTTGTTGGATGACGATATGGAGAGATTGTTTTATCAGCTTTGAAGGAAATATTCATCACCATTTTGGCAGCTTTGTCACTCACACTTGGAAGTATCCCGTATGTTTAACTGAGGAGAAAAGCCAAAAATGAGCTCTTAAAATAAAGGTGTAAAGGTGGAATCATTCTGAGCTTTGCTTAACCACTCAAAACAAAACAAAACAAAATAGAACAACTGAATAATTCAGACCTAAAAACGTCAAGGCCAAGTTGTTATCTCATGCCATGTAAACATATGGATGGTCATTTTATTTTCCCTGAGGCAAAAAATAGAACATATCGGGTCATGCTGGTAATAAAGTTTGGTCCAGTTGAAGTTGCTGTTTCAGAGCTCTTGCCTCAATCTGGGTAATTCAAAAGGTGGTCTGAAGTATATGACATATCTCCTCATTGTATAACTTTGGTGACAAGGTGGCTTGCACATTCATTTTAGGCAAAACATTTATTTGCTAGAAGAGCAGTAAGATTTGTGCATGAGAAGTCCATAGAAACATCTGAAGGATCACACCAAAGTTCAGAAAAGCTTACCAGTTATTCCTAAATTCTGTGATTAATGGTGGCAAGTTAATCCAACATGAGACATAAATTAGCCTTTTTTCTTACACAACTGTAGGAGTTTAGGCAAATGTGACAGCAGCTACAGGTGGTCATTAGGAAATAGAATTCCCACTGAGCATTACAGGAAAAAGTTTCCATGAAGTCTGTGCCTCTAGGAAAAATCAGGCCCTCAGACCAAATTCAGAGAACAGTCAATTTTCCTTTTCTCATCCATCCATCATACTGGGTGCTATTCACCCAGCACAGTTAGTACCATCGGCCAACTAGCATTCTGCAGAGGGTATGCTGGGGGTCCAAAGAAATTATTGTTTTGTTGCCTTCATATAATAGGGAGCCAGAGACACGGAGGTGAAGTGGAAATATATTTCACTACTTTGTTGAGGCAGAGAAGGCATCCAAGTCCATACCACGTGTTCTTCTTGTAACCGCCCACATTCTTTTGAACTAGTGAGAGCTGAGGGTGAAGAAGGTAACTCACAGGCTTTGTCTCCTAGCTGGCAAACAGTTGCTGAGTTTAGCTCCAAAGTCGAGTGACTCTGAATCAGGGGTGAAGAGCCACACAACTCAATTCTCAGGACTATGTATGTTTAGAGCAGTCAAGAAAGGGTTTGAAATAAATGTTTGGCTAAAGATGAGGGCAATGAGTCTCTAGAGAAGGGAACTGACAGATTCGGTATCTTTGTGTGAGGGAGTGTTTAGCATTTTGCTAAATATTTCATGTTCTTCATACTCAAAATTTCACGTGAAGATTGTATTTTCCTGCTTTCATGATGACGGTTTGGTCACGTGGCTTGTTTTGTCCAATGAAAATGGAGCAAAGTAATATGTGTCACTTTCTGTTAGAAGTTTTAAGAGTTGAACATAAATTGCCTTATCTATTTTCCTAGCAAGGACAATACGGAAGCAGGGAGATGGAGCCTCCTGCTGCCTCAGTCCATCATGAGGACAACACAAAATAGAGCCTACTAGCTGACCCATGATGGGCAGGTGGTGTGAGTTAGTAATAAGCCTTTTACTCTTCTAAGCCACTGAAACTCAGAGATTGTTTATTTTATTTTAATTGTATTGTTTGTTGTCTTTACTGTAGCACAATCTAGCTTATGCTGACTGATGTATTCATCTAGAAAATGGAATTTCCAGATGCAGAATCCAAATTTACTTACCTGTAGCCTAGTTTTGGCCTGCAATGCAAAGCTGTGAGCAAAAGCACATATGAATACCTTTGCAATCATATGTGGTCAAGAAAATATGGTAGTAATTACATGTGCTGGATGAGTGATACTTATGGTTCCTTAGCCAGTTGGCTTTTAGAAATCATGCATGACCTCGGTCGTCACATCTATAATTTAAGTATCATGGAGAAGTATAACCTTGTCCAAAATCATCACAGATGGAATTACTCTGTTGCTCCTTAGCTTTGAATTTCTCTCTATATAACTCAACCCTAATCTCACGCCCCAGGTGAATCTATATGTATTGGCCATGATTGTCTCTGTTTATTGGTTAGGACTGAGATCAAGTGTGAATAGCAACCACCACTGGGGCGCCCGGGAAGCTCAGTCAGTTAAGCATCCAACTCTCAACTTCAGCTCAGGTCATGATTTCATAGTTTGTGATTTCAAGCCCTGCTGTCAGCACAGAGCCTGCTTGGGATTCTGTGTCCCTCTCCTGCTTGTTCTCTATCTCTCAAAATAAATAAAAAATAAATAAAAACAACCACTAAGCTAAGAGTAGCTGAAACAAACAGGAGTTGCTGTTGCTTTTTTCACATGTCAAATATTTAGAGATTGACAGCTAGTCAAAATGGTTCTCAAAATCTAGATCCTTTCTTCTTTCCAGTCCTTATTATGTTCTCCTCCATTTTTATGTGTGATGCACCATGATTACAAAATAGATGCTGTGGTCCAGACATCACAGCCACATTTGGCATAGGAAAAGGAGAGGAGAAAGCAGTACCTTATGAGCAAAATTCATTTCAGTCTCACTGGCTAAGACTGTCAGATGCTCAAGGCAAGAGATGTGAAAAACAGAAAACCAGCATTTTCATGATTGGCTTCTATCAATTCATCTCTTAAAAGTGAGCATATTCTCTCCCAGAACAAAATCAGGGTTCTTGCTGGTCCCAAAGAAGAGAATGAGTTTAATATTTGTCATACCATCTTTCATGTTTGTTCCAGGTCATGAGAGGAAAGATGATGTCACCTCAGTACACCTGATGAATAGTGTATTGCCCAATCACCTTTTATTGTTGATTTAAAAGCAAGGACATGGAAAGTTCTTTGGAATAATGAAAATTATTTATAGCATCCTCTCCTAGAGGCTCATGCCATTGCAACTACTTTTGGTTTTATGAATTAAGGCTATTGAGTTATGTCAGAACAAAGACTGAGAGTGCTTGACTAAATAGCATTGTTAGAATCTATAGGAATATACCCAGTGAGCAATGAGGCTTGTTAATTCCAGTTCCTGCTAAATTCACTGGGGTAGTAGCAAGCACCGGGCTTTGGGTGCAATTCGACCTGAGTGTGACTCAAGGATTTGCTACTTTAGTATATTATGATCACATGTGTAAATCATTTTACCTCTGTGATTCTAACCTCTGTATGTGATAATCACCTTAAACTTCAGGATTTTCAAGACATTAAGTGATAATAGGCCATTACTATCTGCTAGAATTACTCATAGGTTCCTCACAAAATAAAAGTGCTGGGGACAATTTAGAAAGGTATGTAGAAGTGGAGAGAAGGTTGCATGTTGGGAAAGTAAAACATCGACTCCACGTTCTGCTAGGAACTTAATTTGACTCACTACTTTAAGCCATTCTTCATAACAAAAGCTCGCCTTTGGATTAAAAAAAAATCTGAAAAATCTCTCCTATTTCTTTCAATTTCTGTGAGCCCTAGCTATCAGCTTTCTAACAGATTCTTTAAATTATTCCTTATGCCATAGTGTTGTATAATTTATACAGAACACTCTCTCCTGTCTTGTATTATTTAATTCTCCAAAGTGTTTGGTGAAAGGATTTTATATGAAAGCAGTGACACAAAATAAAGCGGCATTGTACTAGTGTCTTGCATCTTTAATAAAGTTGCTCTCAAATAGCATTTCAGTAAATGAAATGTACCCAGCAATGGCAAATTTTCATATATCAAAGGTATGCTCTGACCTGCTCTGGGACATAAAGCCTAATGCCATAATAGAGCCCAGAGGTTTGTGTTTGATTTGATTTGGCTTTCTTTCTTTCTTTTCTTCTAAAGAAGATATTACCTACTTTCCAAAATAATAATCATAAGAGTAAAAAACCCATCCCATCCAATGGCAGAGAAAAAGCATCATTAAGACTGAAGGCTTTCAGTGGCAATGTTAGATCCTAAGCTTTTTGAGAAAAAATGCATACACCACACACACACACACACACACACACACGCACTAAGGAAAGGAAAGGGGGCTTTGTCAACCTTAATTGTTTATAACACATTTCCAGGAATGCTCCAAGCCTCATTCTGTAAGAAACTGTCAGACGTGAAACACAAAACAAAGAGAGAATCCCTGAAGGACTTAGTAAAGCGTGAGTGAGGTTTATGATTAAGGACCCATGTGTGTAGACAGAGTGACTTAAAATGCCCAAGAGCATATACAGTTAGGGGTGGCAAATGGAGTCACTCTTATTGGTGAGGGGAGATGGAAAAAAAGGCCTGACTACCATGACATCCCATTCCTGATCCTGCGACACCACCACTACAAATCAGCCTGGCTCATCCTTCCAGGGTGAGCTGTTTACTATAATGGGAAATAATGGTCTTTCAAGGCTGCAAAAATGCAATATTTGTCTTACAGAGGAGAGAATTTCTTTTTGCCCCAGGTAAACATCTCCACATTAAAAACTGACGGGCACTGAGCAGACAGCTCTACTTGCATATAATGCCTGATAGGGAACCAAAGTGCTCAAGGCACGGCAACACTCATCCATTTCTTTTTGGAGTTTGGGGACACATTCATCTCCAAGTTTAAGAGTCTTCTGGTGAAAGGTAAGTATCTCATGGAAGAATAACACCTAAAAGATTGTCAACTAACTCATGGGGCAAAGGTCCCATGATGGCCCAAGTCTGATGAGGCAAGTTTTGATAGAAATCACAAAGGTACCCAGATATTTGCTCCGTTTAACATATGTAATGAGGACTAGCCTTATTTAAAAGTGTGAAGGGAAATCACAGACCTACTTTTCCATTACCTTTTTTATTTCCAATTATTTCCTTCCCTCTAGTTCTTGCCTTTGTAAATGCAATGTTTTTAGTTTTGTCAAGGAAACCTGGAAGTCTGGAAAAAAAACCAACAGCTTCTTTTACCATTTAAAACTTGGAGAGAAATGTCACAGTTTAATAGGAGGACACTAATCTTTGAAAACCTGCTATGTGTTGGGCTCTCTACTAGGCACCCTTGTATATTCTAATCCCTATAATCCTAAGGGTATCTTATAAAATATTATTCTAACTTTACAAAACCATAAAGAAGTCTTTATAAAAAAACAAATTTGCTCATGACGGTGTCACGAATTTGCTAATAGCTAGCAAGCAAGATTTTAAACCAAATATACCTATATACACTACATAAATATTATTTTCAAGATGAGAAAAGCAGCTGATAAAAACCACTGGGGTACTGGTAAATGTCCTTCCTTCCATCAAAATAGATAAAAATTTTCATAAACCTATTTCCTTGTTTTCCTCCTTTTTTCCCCCCATCCTTTATTTCTTCAATAGATGTTTTTGAATACTCAGAAAGACTGAGATCAGGGCAGTAGGTAAAACAAAGCCCCATTCTTGGGATGGTTATATTCCAATGAGTGGGGTACAAAAAAACAAACAAAGAAATGAATACATGTTGGGTAGCAAAGAACACCATGAGAAATGTGAAACCACAAATGAGGATAGAGAGTGAAGAGTTTGTGGTAATTTTGGTGGTACTCTCTGGGAGATCTTTGTCATAGCATACGATTTGAGCAGGCCTAAATAAAATAAGTGAGCAGAGGGAACAGTAAGTGCAAAGTCCCTGAGGCAGAACCACACTTGGAGTAATTAGGAAGAGCAAAGATTTGAATCAAAAATGAATGAAGAACAGAGAGGTAGGGAGAAAGTAGGAGATGAAGTCAGAAAGATAGCCAAGGGATAAATCACATAGGACCCTGAAGGTCATCATAGAGCTTCAGCTTTTAAGCTGAGTAAAAACCAAAACTACTGGAAGGTTTTGAGTAGAATAATGACATGATCTTATGCAAGAGGTGCACGGAGCTAGTAAAAAACATTCAAAGTCTGGATTTATTTTAGTTAGGGTGAACAGGCTATACAAATGAATGAGCTGTGGAGTATGTGAGAAATGGTGACAAGAAAAAAATCATGGCATGAGTCACTATAAGCATGTTGTACACCAAGAGTTTAGGTGAAGGTAGGGACACTCTGAAGTCTTAAACCTGGCTATAGTTTTGGTCAACAACATCATTCTACCCATCTTGTGGATTTTGTGGTCCCCTTTCCTTTGGCTTAGATCTATTGTATTGAGATTCTATAGACATCTTTTGCTATTCAGTTTATACTGCATTGTCAATTTGTTATTCATATGAATTTGTTTCAGGGCAAGTTTGATTTTGTTTCTTTCCTACTAGTTTGCTTAAAATCTTAGCAAATTGTTCAAGTCTGTATGTCTGTAATAAACCCTTTAGAAGTAAAAATGCCATGTTTAATGGCACAAGGCATTCAGAGAGTTGGGACTCTTGTACTACCAGAGAAATGTTCATTAGAAAGAAATCTGGCATCAATACTGCCATTGCTCAATTCAAGTTTAAAAAAATCTAACAACGCAAATACAAAGCCAAGAAACGGTGTTTTGTTCTCAAGTTATTCTATCAATAAAGAAAGTTTCTGTGCTGCAGAGTCACACTTTTCCAGGAATAGTCAGGCAAGGAAGAAGAGATTCTTGTGGCTCCCAAATTTTCAGTTGAAATCAAAGTTTCATGTGGAGGGGCAGGCAATGGCTTCTTTAGTCCCTACAAGCAAGATACTATTCTCCAATTATTATAATATTGCCTAGAAGCCATGCATGATAGGCAGAGGTGAATACCCAGCTACCACTCTGCAAGTGCAGACCATATGTAATCATAGCTTGTCCCAATTCATTTGTTTCCAAATACTGATGGAGTAGTTGGTGGTCTATGATGTGTGATCTACACAAAACTGGTCTCAATGAAAGATACCCCCTGTTACAAATGATGAATGCAATCATTTGAGGCTTAGTCTCCAGGAGCTTTCCCACAATTCACATCCATCTTCCTTATCTTTTTCCTTTCATTTTTTTGCTATATACTTTAAAATTTAACTGGGTAAGCCCACATTTTTAGGCCCACCGCCCCCTTTTTTTTGAGAGAGACAGAGGGAGTGATCAGGAGAGGGGCAGAAGGAGAGGGAGAGAGAATCTTAAGCAAGCTCCATGCCCAGAGCTGAGCCCGACTTGCAGGTCTCTATCTCATGACCCTGAGATCATGACCTGAGCCAAAATCAAGAGTCAGACACTCAAACAACGGAGCCACCCAGGTGTCCTAAACCCATTTTTTAAATTAACTAGATGGCCTCAGGCAATTTACCTAATCTCAGTGAAATGTGAAATTCAGGTGAGGAGCAGGGCATATATAAAATAGCACCTCAGCACACATGAACATTTTCACACCAATTGAAAAGTTCTGCACAGATGTATATTGAAGTTGTAAGAGCCAGAGAAATAATAAAACTTGGAAATACTTCCATTTCAAAGTACTTGAGGGTAGCCAGATGCATAGAGGGAATTTCTATGGCACTTGGGCACTGATTCAGGGCAGTAGAGAGACTGTGGGCCAGATCTGACCCCAACAATTTATCAGACATTTGTTTCTAGAGCTTGTATGACCAATAGGTGTTATCTCATTTACAAATTCCAAATCATTGTTGATGACTGCCGAGAACAATACGTTGAGAAGTATTCTAATGTGAAGTTTGGACTAATCAGGACCTATATCCATTATTGGCATCATGGATCACATTGATGGCATAATAATAAAGTGAGAAAATGGAAGTATTGAAGGACATTATTTGAGAGTTTTCCCTAGCATTAGACAATGGGTTTTAAGGATTTTATTACACATTGACTACATGTGAACATTCGTGGCTTTATGCAAAGTATGTATGACTGGGCTCTCCTGAAGGTATTTTCTTAGTATGAGTCCTTGAGTTTTTACATTCACATTATTTGTCCTAAATACCTGTGTGATTGTTCTCCAGACTGTATAATTGAGAAGTATTCATTGTTGACATAAATGGCCCTATCTCCATAGCAAAGAACACTATAACACTTTAAGGTAAAAACCTTGACTTAAAAAAAAATAGATTGTAATTGAAAAACAATCCTTATTCCTATTTGGCTACTTAAAAAATATATAGAAATAAAAAGAATAAGTTAAAACCCTGCACAACCTTGCATAAAGTCAGAGTTTGGTTCATTATATAATATTTTGATGACTATAATTCTATCTTGTTTCCCACTATCTATGTATTTATAGATACATAGGTATATTTGAGTGTATGTAGGTTTTTAAAGAAATGTAGAATTGTGAAGCTGCACATACCCTTTTATGATAGCTTTAAAAGCCTTAACATAATTATATGAGTTTCTTATTTCTGCTAGAAAAAAAAAATACATTGTAATAAATGCTATAAATCCTAACTGATTGATAGAATGGGCAGTACACAATGGCAACTGAACAAATAGGTTTGGGGAGATGCATAAAGGATGGAAGAGTGAAAAATGATTTAACAGAAAGAGAAAGATGAAATATAGGTGCTGACAGAGGAATGATGCCAACAAATATGAAGCTTAATCATGTTCAGTATACTGGAAAGCTCTTAAATATAGTAGCATCTTGAAACTCTTAAGGCACAGGTGAGGAATGTGCTAAAAATGAAGGGAATTCCTGAGAGACTGTAAAATTATCAGAGATATCCTCTGTCATTTAACTCAGGTAAACATATCTCTTTTTATTTTGGAGGATTATAGATAGAAAATCCTTTCAGAAATGGAACTCAGGCACTGGAAGGCAGGATAATGGGATTCACTGACATTCAGGAATTGACTAACACTCCATATACTGACCATTGTGACCTCTACCTCAAAGAACACCAACTCTGAAATATATATCTTTAGGCAGAAGATCACAGAATTCACCTCTAGAGAAATTTATTAGTCCAAAATAAAACATCCAACACACTGACATTAAAGATTCTCCAGTAAAATAGCCACCTGGTCACCCAACAGTCAGACCCACCATCAACAAACATGGAACTTCCAGCCAGCATTGTAGTAACTGACTGCAAACTATTAATATACAGCTGGGTCATGTCAAATGTTTCAATAATGCTTTTAATAAGAAAGACAAAAACAACCAATAAAAAAATAAAGAAATTGGTGAATGTAATGCCAATGAAAAGAAGATAACCTCAAAAAAATAAGTAATTAGTATGAGCAAAAAGAACCAAATACATACAGAAAGGACAAATGGGAAATATTAATACCATGAATATTAAAAATAAGAGCAGAAATTTGAAAGTAAACAGAAGAATAGGAAAATAAGCTTGGGTAAATACTACTAAAACTGGAATAATGGCCAGTATATTAGTTTCCTAGAATTACCAAGACAAATTACCACAAACTTGGTGGCTTAAAATAACAGAAATTTATTCTCTCACAGTTATGGAGACCAGAACTCTGGCATCAATGTGATGGCAGAGTCATATCCTCTCTGAAGAGTCAGAAGGCAAATCCTTCCTTGTCGCTGCCAGCCATGGAGGCTGCAGGCATTCATGACTTGTGACAACACTCCAGTCTCTGCCTCTATTTTCACATAGCCTTTTCTTCTCTCTCTGTGTTCCTCCTTCCTGTGTCTCTTATAAAGATACCTGTCATTCAATTTACAGCTTCCCTGAACAATGTAAGATGATTATCTCTTGAGATCTTTAACTTAATTACATCTGTACAGAGGTTTTTTTTTGTTTTTTTGTTTTTGCTTTTGTTTTTTCCAAATAAGGCCATATTCATAGGTTCTCGGAGTTATGATATAGACATAATGTTTTGGGGGTCACAATTCAACCCATTGTAGGGACAAAAACATAGGAGGAAAAATACAGGAACATTAAAAGGTCAAATTAAGAAGCTTAACATCTAACAGAGAGTCCAGGAAAACAGAAATATAAGATAAGAAATTGTCAAATATATGAACATTCTTAGGACTGGCAGTATGAGTTTTCAAATGAAAGGCATGATTTTCCATTTTAGCTCCAATATGTAGAGTTTGGAATTCATCATTCCTACCCTTATATCAAGAAAAAAGTGAACAAAATGAAAATCAATGACTTTCCTAGACCCATCAGAAAACTGACTTTGCAGGCTTAACTGCCATTTTGATACTTCTAGAAACAGACAAATCAGAGAGCCATAGAGATCTGTTTACCTAGAACAGAAGCTATTGGAGGCATAAACTGGTAGGTACACTATATGGTAATTTTGAAAAACTGCTGGAGTCTTGAATATGGACTAGTTTGAGAATCAGAAGCTCCTGGGGGCCTCAGTCTTATATGAAGTCCTCATACTTTCACAGTCTTTATTTCCAAGAACCTCATCATGTTTCTGTGACTGATAAAGATCTGATAAAGCCTACAGTCTTGGAAGGGGGAGGGGAAGAGTAATCTTCGTGATATATGTCCCCAGTGTTCTTTATAACAAAAGCTAACTCTCCAAGGATGAGAGCTGATTTTACCAGAGCTTATCCCAGAGCTGTGGAAGAAGATTCCTTTCATTCTAGTTCTCTCTACCTTCCTGTCTTAATAAAAGGGGAAGGGAAGTAATATAGTAAGAAACACTTATGAAGACCACAGGCCAATGACATAGGCCCACTATAAGACTGAGATTTAAGTATAAGATTATAAAACACTTCCCCTCTCCTGTAATTTTACTCTATAAAACACAGACTCTACCTAAGAAGGAATAATTAGGGAAGCCCAAGCTCACATAGAACATTTATCTAGATGGACCATATTCTGAGCCATAAAACAAACCTTAATAAATTTAAAAGAATAGAAATCATACAAAGTATCTTTTCAGACCAAAATGGAAATGAACTAGAAATTAGATCAGAATTATAGCTGGAAATTACTCAAATATTTAGAAATAAAACTATATCCTTCTAAATTAATACATGAGTTAAAGAATTATCAGCAGAAAGGTAAAATTATTTTGATCTAAATGAAAATGAAAAAAAAAACTCATCAAACTGTGATAAATGCAAAGAAAACAGTGCTTAAAGGAAAATATGTAGTATTAAATGTGTAATTAAAAGGAAGAATTATCTAAAAATAATATCCTAAGTTTTCACTTTAGAGAACTAGAGAAAGAAGACAAATTTAGGCTTAATGCAAGCAGAAGAAAAGAACTAATAAAAATTACAGCAGAAATCAGTGATATTGAAAAGAGTAAAACAGTTGAGAAAATCAACTAAACTGAAAGCTAGTTCTTTCATTGATGCCAATAAAATTAATAAAACCTGTAACCAGACTAAAGAAGAATAAAACAAAACAAAACAAAAAGACACCAGTTACCAGTTTCAGGAAGTAAAAAATGAGTCATCACTACTAATTCTATGGATATTAAAATGATAATAACGAAATACCTCAAATAATTCTATATCATCAAATTTGATAATTTAGATGATATTATCCAATTCTTTGAAAGACACAAACTACCAAAACTCACCCCAAGGAAAATAGCCTGAATAGTCCTTCATCTGTTAAATAAATTGAATCAATATTAAATAATCTTCCAAAACAGAAAATACAAGATGACACATTTAAAGAATGTTTGGTGAATTCTACAGACATTTAAGGAAGAAATAATACCAATGATCCACTATCTTTTCTAGAAAATAGAAGCAAAACACATACTTTTAAATTCATTCTATAAGGTTAACTTTACTCTAAGACCAAAGACATTATAAGAAGGCAAAAAATCTGGGGAGCCTGGGTGGTTCAGTTGGTTAAGAATCTGACTTCCGCTCAGGTCGTGATATTGCGGTTTGTGAGTTTGAGCCCCATGTCAGGCCGACAGCTCAGAGCCTGGAGCCTGCTTGAGATTCTGTGTCTCCCTCTCTCTCTGTCCCCTCCTTGCTCATGCTCTGTGTCTGTCTCTCAAAAAATAAATAAATGTTAGAAAAAAATGTTTAAAAAGAAGGGAAACAATTCACTATGCCTGATAAATAAAATATTCATAAATAAAATATTCTCAAAAAAATATTAGCAAATTGAATCCAACAATTCATAAAAAGAATTATACACCACAACTAAGGGGAACAGGTAAATGAGAATAGTTCAATATTAAAAATTAATCAATGCAATCCTTCATATAAAGAGATTAATGAAGAAAAATATATGATGATGATTATATTAACTGATACAGAAAAAGTATTTGAAAAATACCAAAAAAAATTAAAATTAAAATTAAAAAAGCCCTCCAAAAACCAAAAATGCTCATTCAAAATAAAAACTCACAGTGATCTAGAAAGAGAGAGGGACTTCTACTTGAATAAGAAACACAAACAAAAACCCTACATCTTACATCATACTTAATGATAAGCCTCTGGACACTATCTCCCCAAGACTGGGGAAAAGGAAAGAATTTCTTCTCTCATCTATTTAAATACCACACTGAAAATCCTAGATAGTTAAATAAGACAAGAAAATGAAATAAAAGGTATCCACATTGGAAAGAAAGAAAGAAAGAAAGAAAGAAAGAAAGAAAGAAAGAAAGAAAACGGTCTCTCTTCTTAGATCTAAAAATTCCTAAGAAATTGGCAAAGAAAACCTCCAGGAACTAACCAGTAAGTATAGCAGGAGCACAAATCAAGGCTCATCTACAGGAATAGGACATGGATGGCCACTCTCAGCATTACTATTTAATATAGTGCTAGAAGCTTTAACCTCAGCAATAAGGTTAATATACAAAAATCAATTGCTTTCCAAAAATACTATTAATGCAAAATTAGAATTTTTGTTTTAAAATTTTTTAATGTTTTATTTATTTATTTATTTATTTTTGAGACAGAGAGAGACAGAGCATGAGCAGGGGAGGGGCAGAGAGAGAGGGAGACACAGAATCTGAAGCAGGCTCCAGGCTCCGAGCTGTCAGCACAGAGCCCAACGCAGGGCTTGAACTCACAGACCGTGAGATCATGACCTGAGCCAAAGTCAGAAACTCAACTTACTCAGCCACCCAGGCGCCCTTGGAATTTTTGTTTTTAAAAAGCAATACCATTTGTAATCTCATCAAAAAACATGAAATATTTAGGTATATTAAATGGGATTAATATAGGTACAAATATAACAAAATCTATATGCAGAAAAGTACAAAACTCTAATGAACAAAATTAAGGAAAATCTAAATAAATGGAGAGCTAGTCAGTGTTTATGGATTTTAAGACTCCATATTTTAGGATGTCATTTTTTCCTAACATGATCTATAGATTACAATCCTAGGCAAAATTCCAGCAAACTATTTTATAGATGTTGGCAAACTGATTTTAAAGTTCATGTGGAGAGTCAAAACATCTAGGATAGCCAACAATGTACTGAAGAAGAACAAAGTTGGAGGACTCACACTACCTGATTTCAAAATTTATTTTAATACAATAAGCAAGACAGCTTGGTGTCTTTACCTCATAAAAATTTACATATACTGAATAATCATAGGAAAAAATGCTCAACATCATTTGTTGTTAGGGAAGTGAAAATTAAAATAACAATGAGATAGTGCTAAACATCTATTAGAATGTCTAGAATCTAAAACACTACCACCAAATAGTGGTAAGACATGGACCAAGAGGAACTCATTCCTTTCTGGTGAAAATGCAAATGATATAGCCACTTAGGCAAACTGTCAGTTTCTTACAAAATTAAACATTGTCTTACCATTTGATCAATTGTGTGCCTAGGTTTACCCAGATGATTTGAAAACATATCCACATAAAGACCTTCTTCTGAATGTTTATTGCAGCTTTAATCATAATGGCCCCAACCAGGAAGAAACCAAGATGTCCTTAAGAAATCAATGGCCACACAAAGTGTAGTACATCCATACAATGGAAGTTTCCATCTACATCACTCATTAATCAGCACACAAAACTTAGAAGGCCTTGTAAAGGAATTTTAATTTGGTCACTCAAGAATGGTCTTTATTTGCTTATTGCCTTTTTATATTTCCTTCAGGTAAAAGATTGAATGTACAGTCTTTATTAATATGTTTTGCAACTGCATCACTTTTGGTTTGAATGTGTTCTAGAAATTAGGGTACAATATCTGTAGACTGCCAATCCAAATCCTGACCGTTAGCTCTCAGACCTAGACTGCATATAAAATGTCTCTTAATATCTGCTTAGATCTTACAACTTTTTGGAAAGAAAAATCCTCTGCCCTTGATTTCAGTATCCAACAACCCATATTATTAAAATATTTATTCTATCTAATCCACGGTTTCTCAACCAGGGGTCTGTATTGAAATCATCTGTAAGGTTTGTTTTCATATGTGTGGGTTTTTATTCTTTAACTGATAAGCGATTCTGATGCAGCATTTCCAGAATGAGGACCAAATTTTTATGTTTCTAAGAGATTCCATCAGTGCTTCTCTGGCTCACTACCCAGTAGACTACTAATCAAATCAAGCTCACTATGCTCAAAACCTAGGTCACGTAAAGAAATTTTAGCAGAATCCTACTGGCACAGGAAAAGTCTGGCAGACAGGTAGAATAATAGGAATAACACAACTATTTGTGGCAAAGGGAGGAGGGAACCAGAAGGAGCCTGTGAAACCCTGAGAGCAGTCTTTCTGAGTTTCAAACAGGGACATGTTGTTAAACATTAGATATATCTAAAATTGAGTAGGTATCCCAATGTGAACTGATGCAGGCTTTCAGGAGAATTTTGCCCAAGCCATCTTACATCGCTACTTGAAATCTGCGGTGAAATTGGATGGAAGGCTTTGTTTCAATCTGTTCCAATATTCCTTGACATGCACATGAATCCCCATGTAGGATAAATTAGCCAGAGAGAATAGATGCTGAATGAGGAGGACTGGCAGGCAGTCTTTTTGAATCACAAACCAGATCCATATTTACACTTCCTATTTGTCGCTTCTCTCATAGAAATGGACTCATGTGTGAAATGAAAGAAATGTGGGCCTATCACTAAAACTGTACCTTGGAAAAGATGACAAGGGAAGGGATTGATGGATGGGTAGTACAGAAGCCTACACAGGCTCCATTTACCAAACCAATGAACATCCTTTTATGCAATGAATCTCTCTAATAATTTGTGGTGATGATAATTGGGTAGCAAATTAAAATCAATTAGTGAAAATTTCCTTTCTTACTGTGCTGATGAGGTTTCCAAGTCTGTGCTCTGTTGATTTATCTTTTGAGAATCAGTTACCTTTTTGCTACCTGCATTCAGAACATGGCATCTTCCTTTCTCTCATGCTATTTATACTGCATTTTGCTACTCATTGTGTGATATCTGGATCAGAGATATTAGTATCAGGAAAGAGGTCTTCATGAATGTAGAGTCTCATACCCCATCCTAGGCCTGTGGAATCAGGATATGTACTCTACCAGTGTCTCCAGATGATTGGTTTTCTCACGATTGTGTTTTGTGAAATGCCGATGTAGAAGGTGTAAGTCAGAGTGTTAGGTACACAGACCAGGAATCTTAGATTTTTATACTTAGTTGAATTACCCTGGGACTACTTTTCTTTCTTGTTTTGAAGGTATGGTACTTGATGATCAGTTTTTTCAGGAATGGTTACCACCATTTCAGGAATGGCTTATGCTTTTCAGACTCCAATCCAGAATCTTCCCAGCTTCAGATGCATATCCAACTTTTCTCCTGCTTTGACTCATGCTATATCCCTGGAGTAGCTTTATCCATCATAGCACTTGCTTCATTGCAACAAAGTTATCTGTTTATCAGTCTCTTCTACCAGACCATAAATTTGTCCGTGATACGATTTATACCTATATCATTTTTCTGTAGGACACTAACAGTGACACAGTATGCTAGTCACAGTGGACACAAGTACTCTGATAACTTCAACAACAGAAAAGGGTGGAGGAAAGATAAACTAGATGATGGATGGTACAATTAGCTAGGTGACTGGCAAGGAAAAAAATGCTATATTGGTCAGCCTCAATGAAGAACTAATATCCAGGAAGAGGGAAATGATCATGTAGGCCTACACTTCTCTCATCTTGTTTATTGTGTTCAAGTCTGGGTTTTAATCTCTAAGAGCATTTGCACATTACTCTTGTGTCTAAAGTTTTAAACAGTCCCCAAGTCTGGGTCCAACTCCAGACCAAATGAATCAAAAAACCTTGGAGGTATGGGCCAAAGCTTTGGCTTTGTTTTTAAAACGCCTCAGGAAATGTTTGTCATCCACTGTTCTAAGAGGACTGTCTAAAACTAATACATAGAGAAAAAACAAAATTCTGAATGTTTTCGGATCAAAAATTGGATTATCAAATGGATTATTCTGGCCACGAGTATCCTGGAAAAAAAATGACTTATTGAAAGCATCAGAGGTAGCTTTCAATTTCTGTAGAGCTGCCATGCGAAAAGGGTGTTTTTCTTGAATCCAGAAAGTACAATAAAGATCAATAAAGAGAAATTTAAGAGAGGTCAGTTTTAATTCAATATATAGTACATATAACATTTTTAAAGACATGTACTCAGGTGTGTAAAAGAAAAAAAGTGTCTTGATCTTATCTTTCTCAAACTCAACTTAACCTTTCTGTTGAACCCACATTTTACTTGATGCAGATCTTATAATCTTAGTCATTTCTGGTCAACCTCAAGTGCTTCAGTATTTTCTCAGTCATTTCAGGTTTAAAGTAAAGTCAAAATTCTTCCCTTCCCCTCCACCCCCCCCCCCACTTAAGTTCACAGCTAGATTTTGCATGGCTTATGTAAAATCCTAGTTTCACCAAAAGATACTTTCTCCATGGCCTTTCCTCTTTTCCAAGCAGGCATCTGCTGAGATTTCACTTGTCTTCACTAGGCTGTGGCCACTGAATGGATGTGTCCAACACAATATCCACATCACTTGGAGTTCAGTTTTATGAGTCATGTAGCTCTTCAGCTATGGCAAACCTACTCCAGATACATCAACTCTTTCTCAGATAATCTTGGAAACTTTCTTAGGGGCACAGGAAAATCTGAATATCTCTGAAAGTATTACAGTGTTGTTGTAATCTTAGGGCTGCCTTTTCTGCCTCTGGTATCATGTTTGGTTAACTCTACTGATTCCTTCCAGAGTTTCAGGTGTATGGAAACTCAGAACTTTCCTTTCTCAAATTCATGTGAGGGTTCATCCTTCCCAAAACACAACCAAGTGTAAAAATCATTAGCTAATGCTTGAAAATTATATCCAGTCATGTAGAGAAGGGCTTTTTGTCAAGAATATCTATTTAAAAGTAAAATGTACCAGATTGAACATTTGTAAGAACATGTCAAAAAAATTCAAGATTATGGTACAAATTTGGATTAAATGACTAGTTTCTAAATGTTTCTGATGTCATGGGGTAGAATCGTCTAGAAAGTTTGTAAAGCTCAAATTTCAAAAACCTTTCCAGTTTTGCTTATTCAGAATTTTGAAGAAGAAAAGTTTTTTTTTTTTTTTCTGTAGATCCTCACTCACTAAAATTACTGTAATAGCACTGTAAAAACAGTTTTCATCCAAAGAATATTCTTTCCTTGGTTAATATTCGGTGACAGAACTGTTGACTCAGTTCTCAGGGAAAAATAAAGAGGACAAAATGATCATTACTGAGTCCTCATGAGCCATGTACTAGACCAGCTCCTGGTACTACCCTCTGGGGTTTTCCAGACTTGACTCTGATGATTTTCCAGGCAGAAGGAGCAAGAAAGATCAAGATTACAACCCATTAAGAAGGAGGGAGTGCCCAATCACTGGGGCTTTGATGAAGTATTCTTGCTGAGCTCTGCTTCAAGAGAATAATGACTCATAAAGCAATCTGCTTTACTTCAAGTAAAAGGCAACTCTCTACCAGGGAAGCAAAGGAAAAGAATAAGCCAAGATCAAAGTTGTGTCACTTTTCCTGAGGAGCTTTTGTATGTCTGTATGAGGTTGTATTTGAGGTATCTGCTCATGGTTAACAAAGCTACGTAAAACTGGTTTATGTGCCCCATGTATGTATATTCCCTGCCTCCCTCAAACCATAGGGGCCATTTTTTATCCAAATTTTTTTGCAGTTGTCAGGTTATTAGCAACTAAAATAAATATACTCTTATATCTTTATAAATATAAATATAAATATACATAATGTTTATTTACTTTTGAGAGAGACAGAGAGTGAGCAGGAAAGGGACAAAGACAAAGAGACACACAGGATCCAAAGCAGGCTCCAGTCTCTGAGCTGCCAGCACAGAACCTGATGTGGGTCTTGAACTCATGAACCGTGAGATCATGACCTGAGCCAAAGTCAGATGCTCAACTGACAGAGCCATTCAGGTGCTCCCAAATACTTTTATATCCCTAGAATAACAGTAGGCTAGACCATTCACATGTAATCAGTTTAAATATATATATGTTAAATATATGTATATATATGTGTATATATATATGTATATGTGTGTGTGTGTGTGTGTGTGTGTATATATATATATATATATATATATATATATATATATATTAAATACTTCACTCAAGTCAGGCTCGATGCACTGTCCTGTATTTACTCAGGCTCATCTCACACCTTTGTATGTGTTTTTGCTACAAACTAATTATGACATATTATTATTTTACTGTGGGAGAGGCTGGAATCTATTCTTAAGTTTAGAGAAGGGAGTAAGTTTCAGGGAAAGATTAAAGATGTCAAGAGGAGGGGATGGACCTGGTGAGGATGGCTGAAGATAGGCTTGAGGGCATCTGATAACCATGGGGATGTACCGCTATTTTCTAGAGATACCAGTGACCAAGGAAGAGAGCATAATGTATTAAACTTGAGCAAATTGAAATGTTGATCAAATGTGTCTCACCTCCTATAGTCTGGTTTTAATTCCTGAATTAAAGAAGTTTGGAATCTTCCATGACAGATTCTCTTCCCTGTGACCTTACCCACCACTGGATGTCCTCTCATGCCCTTTGAGCTGTCCTGAACCTCACTCAGCCCAGATCAATGGTAGGGTGGGGTCTATACTTATAGGGATGTACATCTGTGTAAGTAGGAGGTTTGAAATAGTACGGAGTCTCCCAGAAAATGAAAGCTACCTTTATTTGTTTTTAACTTCTGACCCCCTATGGAGGTAGGAAACATAGAAAGTTCTGCCATTATTTCTGCTACATTACCATCTTTCAGGTAGAAAAAGATCTGAAACAGAAGAGGTATGGATAGGAAGGGGTAGATAATAGAAAAATCAATATGAATCATCTTCCACTTGTAAGTGCCTAACTTCACTTTAGCTACTATATGCACAAAGCAAGAATTCACTCACTGTCCCTGACAAAGGGGGGTCTCTTTAAAAACAAAACAAAACAAAACAAAACAAACAAACAAAGGAAAGTAAGAAAATGGTTAATTCCTTGATTTCTCTTTCTGCTGCTTCATTATTGGTGTATATAAATGCAACAGATTTCTGTACATTGATTTCGTATCCTGTAACATTACAGAATTCATTTATCAGTTCTAGCAGTTTTTTAGTAGAGTTTTTCAGGTTTCCTACATAGAATATTGTATCATCTGCAAAAGTGAAAGTTTGACTTCTTCCTTGCTGATTTGGATGTCTTCTATTTCTTTTTGTTGTCTGATTGCTGAGGCTAGAATTTCCAGCACTACATTAAATAACAGTGGTGCAAGTGAACATCTCTGTCTTGTTATTGACCATAGAGAAAAAGCTCTGTTTTTCTCCATTGAGGATGAGATTAGCTATGGTTTTTTTTTTGCATATAGTCTATATGTTGTTGAGGTACATTCCATCTATACCTAATTTGTTGAGGGTTTTTATCATGAATGGGTGTTGTACTTTGTCAAATGCTTTTTCTGCATCTATTGAGAGGATCATATGGTTCTTATCCTTTCTTTTACTAATGTGGTGTATCATGTTGATTGATTTGTGAATACTGAACCACACTTGCAGGCCAGGAAAAAATGCCACTTGATTGTAGTGAATGATTCTTTTAATATACTGTATGAATCTTCCCCAAAAAGTTAAAAATAGAACTGCCCTATGATCCAGTAATTGTGCTACTAGGTGTTTACCCAAAGGCTATAAAAATACTCATTCAAAGTGATACTGCATCCCGATGTTTATAGCAGCACTATCAACAATAACGAAATTATAGAAACAGCCCAAATGTCCATTGACTAATGTATATATATATACACACACACACTATTATATATAATATATATATATATATATACTATATATAATATGGAATATTAGTCATACAAAAGAATGAAATCTTGCTATTTGCAGTGACATGGATAGAGCTAGAGGGTATTATGTTCAGAGAAATAAATTAGAGAAAGACAAACACCTTATGATTTTACTCATATGTAGATTTTAAGAAACAAAACAAATGAACATAGGGGGAAAGAAGAGGATCAAACAAAGAAACACACTCTTAATTATAGAGAACAAACTGAGGGTTGATGGAGGGGAGGTCGATGGGGGGGAGGTGAGCTAAATGGGTGATGAGTATTAAAGTATCATCTTGTTGGGATGAGCACTGGGTGTTGTACATAAGTGATGAATCACTAAATTCTACCCCTGAAACCAATTATTACACATGTTAACTAACAAAAATTTACATAAAATTCTGGAGAAAAAAAATGGTCACAACAAAATCTGTTCAAACTTTATGTATAATAGAGAAGAAACTAAATATAAATTTCTAAATAGTTTTATGTTTCCTTATTTTTTTGACCTTCTCATGTTCAAGCCATGCTTAATGCTGGATTCCAGAAGCTACCTTTTATAGGCCCAAAGAAGAAAATGCTTTGTAACAGGACAAAAATTTAAGTAACTTGGACCAGATCATACAAGTATGTGATTAGGGCCTGTGTGTTAAGATTCAAACTCAAATCTGTTTCTCAATGCCTCATGTGTAAAATAGGGTAATGGTGCTCTCTTCATAGGGTCATTGTAAGAATTAAATCTCACTATGTAAGAAAATTACATAAAATAGAACTTACTATATAATGTCTTCAAAAGCTAATACCATTTCATTACTATCAACTAGCAGTTCAATTGACTTGTTACCTCATCAAGTCTATTGAACTGCTATGGACTTTCTTTTTTTGACACAAAGTCAGAGACAAAGATGAAGTTTATATAATAATAATAATTATTATTATGTATATAATATATAATATATTATTATATTATATTATTATTTGATTTACAATAATAATAATATCATAAAGGATAAATTAGTTTAGGTCACAGTAACAAAGCTCAAATCACAGTGGGTTGAAACAGCAAAGATCTGAGTGTTAAGAGCCAGCTGGGAGTACCACTCCATATCATTCTCCTGCCTGACTCCAGGTTAATTCCCTTCTTTCAAGGATGTGCTTGAGGAAGCAGAAGGAAGAGAACAGAGATCAGCATACCTTGGCCCTTAAAGCTTCCCACTAGAAGCGATGGGGCACTTCTGTTTACATTTCATTTACCAAAATGGCCACCTTGGTGGGGAATCACAATGGTACATGTGCCCAGACTGAGAGAGAACCAGAATATTTGTGAGAGACCTAAATGAAGTCATCAGACTGACCATACGCTAAAGTCCCACATGAAAGGAACGATGACGTATGATTTTATACACTATTTCATCATAATACAATTCTGACTGAGGCTTGCTTCCACGCCCAATCTATAGACGAGGACACTGAAGCTCAGGGAAGTTGGAAGACTAACCCAACAACCCAGAGCTAGTAGGTGACGGAGCCTAAATCTGAATTCATATCTTGTGCTATACGGCCTCCCTTATCTACTTGTGGACTTGGAAACAATCTGATCTGATGCTTTTCTTCTTTGAGAGGTACCACAGGGGAACAGAAACATCTTGAACATAGTGTCATAGCTTAAGAACCACAACCTAGACAAAAGTGCTCTGTAATAACATAAAGAAGTGCCCTGAATTAGGACTCTGCATCACCCTCATAGACATTATAATCATCATTCTTACATTAAAATGAATGCCAGGGCCTGAACAGAACAGGCCTGCCATGCCCAATTAGAAAACAATAGACATTCAACCATTTGAGAGCTAGCTAGAAAATATACGAACCTTTCCATTCCTTTGCTCACTTAGTCTTCCAGGTATCTCTGTGAAAAGGTGAAAGAGATCTTGCACTTTGCCGTGGGTACCACAGCTAGGACACAGAGGGAGGCTCCCAGCTGGCTCTGCCATCCCTGGATCCCACAGGTTGTGCTATGCCCACCCACGTATTACCACTTCCTTGTAGACCGAGTACTATGAATGAATGGTTTTGAGGTGTTCACCTTGGATACTCAACCCTGGTCTCTCTGTGCACATTTTCTACCGCCAAGATATGCTATCCTGTTTTCTTGCTTCTTTGTACTGTCAACCTGGCTTTTTCAAAACGTTCCAGCTTTAGACACCCACGTCTCACTGAGCATTTAAAAGTCATGTCACCACCTTTTTTTATGGGAGCTTCCACAATAAATGTGTCTGACATCAGTGCTTGGCATAAAATGAGTGTTCGAGGTGTCTTTAACAGATGACACTGCAGGAAGGTACGTGGACACCAAGCATTTTAAGTTCCTTTTAAAAAATGTGTTGACCACCTGTTACAAGCCTTTGTACCAATAACATCCAAATAAACTTAGGTCCTAATACTTGAAGAGTCCTCAAACCAGGGATGTAAATTAGAATATAATTCTATTCTTCTGCTATCACACCATTTTTATCTCCCCCCCAAAAAAATCTCTAGAAATTACTAGAATCATAATTTACCTAAGAAATGAGTGTCAATTTGAATGTGTCCTACCAGATATGGAACTTGCAATTATCAAAAAGGTGGAGATGATAGAAAAGAAGTTTCTAATTATGACTCTGACCAGCCTTAAGGGCTTTCTCTTCCTCTCTTCCTCCACATGTTTTAAGAAGCAAAGCCAGATAGATTTGGGAATTGCACACACACGGGCAGACCTTCAGTATATTTCAGAATGCTTTTCATTTGATAATTGCTTCCAATAAAATAGAAACTGATATTCTCCTGTAGCATTTGGGGATGGTGATTTTGTTCTAGTGCTTTTATTGATTTGACTCTGTCTTTTTCAAGAATGCTATTGCTTTAAATGGCTTAACTAAGTTAAAATAAGTTAAAACAATAGTTGTCATTAGCTGTCTGACGGGATTGTGCAGGCAGAACAGAAAAAAATTAATAACGGATGGGCATTTTGAGGGTATATGAAGAGCAGGGACATTCTATGGAGTAACATCAAATTTTCTCTACTGTCTATTTGGGATTCACATATGGAATTGATACAGATTGATTATATATCCCTTCTGTCTTTACCTGTATTAATCTGCTTCGCTTTTGAGTAGCCTAAAAACTGCTTATAGACAGTACCTGGCAGAGAATAGCCCTCTTAGAAATAGCTCCATATATTTAAATATTTGATGCTAGCTGCCTGTTAAAGGGAGTTGAAACATAGCCTAATGTTTGAGGTGGATAAGAAGTATAGAAGAGTGGTTAAGAAGATTAGTTCTAGTAACAAAATTCCTGCTTTTAATCATGACTTTGCTGTTTACTAACTCTGGACCTATTTCCGTATCTGTGAGATGAAAATACAAGCCATATTAATCTTATAGGATTGTAATGCGATTTAAAAAGCATACTACAAGCAAAATGCCTATAAGAAGCAGTGCCTGGAAGGGAGGGAACACACTATATGTGCTGTTTATTACTACAGCACAGGGACCTCGCAAATATTTTTCTTGGTGACTGAATGATACCCTGCTTTTCCTGCTTTCTAGCAAGCATTTAAGGGAGGGCAGAATTACTTCTACATAAGGTATGTGAAACACGGAAAAATCACAAGGAGCCACTAATAAGAGATGGCATTAGAGCTCAGATAGATCATAAGACTGAGTCTAATGCCTAACTCCCGCCTCTTGTGTTGTGTCTAATGAGCATTCATAGGCCCCTGTTCCTTTTATTGATAGGGGAATAGGTTTGGGTAAGCCAAATCCAAAGCTCTGGGGACAAAGGGCTTGGACAGGAGGGCCTTAAGTATTTCTCTCGGGCAATGCCAGAAAGCTTAGGCAAGTATAGACTGTTGAGGCGTCAAACCCATAGGTAATGCTACCATCCAGGCTTCCAGAGAGGCCTTGCAGAACCAGATCCTTATTACAGTCACTGTGAGCCTCATTCGTGGGCCCTAAAATTGGGCTGTGCCAGGGAAACTGCAGACCTTTACTCTCTTGGAGGGAGCTGTTCATATACCCCCAGGCATCATTGTCCTTTCTGAGATAGTACGAATGTCATGCCCTGCTTGGATGGAATTGTGAAGCATGGTTTGATTTTCCTCACATCCACATGTAAAGAACAAAAGATTTGCAGGAGAGAGAACTAAATATTTGAAAATATGAAGCATGAAAAGCACATTGGTTTTCTGCAACAATGTTATGGGATTAGCTAGCAAGTGAACTATGCAAGGAAATCAAAGAAACTTGACTTGCATTGATTTACTTACTACTCCCATTGGCCTTGATCTGCAGCACAAAGGACACTTTTGGTGTGTCACCAATTGAAGAATGCCAGGTATGTAACTGGGGTAGTGGTCAGAGCCCGGGTCTGGAATAGATTCTGTGAATTTGAATCTTTACCACCTGTTAATTTTGTCAACTTGAACAACTTGTTGGTTTCTGGAAGCCTCAGTGGTAGAATCTACTGGTCTGAAACACATTGATTATACCTGTTTATTGGGTTGTTGTAGGATTTAATGTGATGGTGCATGCAAAGTGCTCAGCATAGCATGTGGTTATACATAAATGCTCAATAAACTTCGGCCATTAATTTTCAGGCTGTGAATAACAAATGAAATAGCATGTGTATAGCTGTTTTGACAATTGAAAATAAAACACACAGATATAAATTCCTATAAGATGTTTTACTTGCGGTGAGATTGCCAGACAATAGCACTATAGAAGGAAATTTAAATATCTACTCATTTTTCTCAAAATGAAATTCTTAGAAACAGTTTTTGAATTGGGAATTGAATTTTCTTCCACTGAACTGTTTCCTGATAAATGTATTTTGGTAACTCTTAAGCTATAGCAAAATCTTTAGTCATTGTTAATTTGAACAATGCTTCCCAAAGTTGAATAGCATCCAAATTTCAGGGACTTTTATATACAGATTATTGGAAACTATTTTAGTAAATTATGAAATCTAAATCTTTAAGTACCAGGAATCTGTTCTGAAAAACTTCCAGAATTGTTTCTCTAATGACTTGTCAAATTTTAGAACCCCTGAATTAGATCTTGTTCCAACTCTGAAGTCTATGCATTTTCTTTATGCTCAAATAATCAATGATACTTAATTGTGTAAAGCGTCTCTACCTGTAACATTTTCTTTCTCTTTACCTTGAATCGTTGCCTAAGTTATAATTCTAAGCACCTAAGCTGTCACCGCTGTGGCTCCGTGGCTGTCACTCTATTTCTAGCATCTCTGTACCCAAAGCCATCATTCCCTTAAATAGTCAGCAAACCCAACATTTTCTTTAAAATTAGTTAAAATATATTTGTAACCAAGATGGTAAGGCAAGAGTGGGCATGGGTTAACTATTACAAAGTGACAAAGAGTAAAATAATGATTTGGCATACATACCTAGTAAATCCTTTAAGATAGTATATGATAGTCAGATACAAATCAATTAAAAAAAAACCAGAGTAGCATTTCTACATACCATAAATAATTCCATTAAAACATACAGGAGAATAATGTATTATTCACCATTAACTACTAATTCTCAGGGTTAGGGCAGGGCTGGATCCCATCCGCAGATGGGGAATACAGCATCCTGCTCTACTCCCCAGAAGTAGATGGGCTGATACCAGAAGCTAACAAACCCTCTCTTGAAAGCATCCAATTAGCTCCTGTCCTCCACTCACAAGCAAGACACTATGTGGGGAAAAGATTCCTCACCCTCTCATCCTCCTTACCTTCTCTATTAATGAAGACACATTTTAAAGTAACCTAGCAGGCAGATGCCACGTGGCTTGAGTTTGCATAATAAATTATCATTTTTGACATGGAGATGTAGATCCAAAGAGATGGAAAGACTTGTGATCCAGATTTAGCATTTTATCTGCATTAGATAAGAAAATCCTTATATATGTATATTTTTCTTTATGCTGTTTTTCAAATACAAAGAAATTACCTTTCTTTAAAAAACACATTGAGATCTCATATATTTTGAGAGCTAAAAATGTGTATCACATTTAACTGCAAAGGGTGTATGTACATATTTTCTATTATTAAGGTTTCAAAAATCCAAAGATTAGCCATCCAGCATAGGGATCTAAGCAAAATATAGCTGTGTGAGGCTATTTACCTTTGCTAACTTTGATGCAATAATCAAGTTATCTTGACTTCACCACTGGATACAGCTAGATACTGTTGATCCTCTGACCCACTGGATAATGTAATTATTTAAGAGGTTTTGTTTTGGTTTGTTTTTGTTGTTACTGGTTTGTAACCTGTAAAATAGCATGTAGTAACATTGAGGTGGATGAATATTAAAAAAAATTAAGGAAGAGAATGGGAATATAAAAATCTGAGGATTCAAGGAAGGGTTATGTGGAGAAATGGGAGCTTGAAGTGGGCCTTGATAGATGGATATGGTTCAAATTTGTAGGGATTTCCATTCAACATGATCAGTTTGTCATGGCGTTGGAGGCAAGTTAAATGGTTCATAAATTTAGTTTTGCGTTTGTCTGGTGCTTATTTTTTCTATGAACATTTTAATTATAGTGTATCATAAAATATTGAGTGTAGAGCTTGGTGAGATATATACATACATATATGTACACGTGCATATACACACATAAAAATGTATATAACCAATATTATTTATATTCTTTCACATATTTACTCATGTATTGCTTTTCATTGCCTCCAGCATTACCATGCTTCCAATTAATATTATTTCTACACAAAGAATTTGGTTTATTATTTTGAATAGGGGTAGGACTGCTGGAATAAAGTTCCTGTTTTTATTTGCCTCAAAATATTTATTCTGCCTGAATTTTTGGAAGAATATTTCTGCTAAATAAAGAATTTTAACCTGGCAGCTACAGTTTTTTTTTTACATCATTCAAGATAACATTTTATTTCTTCTTCTATCCGTTGTCTCATTCACAAGTCAGTTGTCCATTTTTTGTTACTCTTTTAAAAATAGCTTTCCCTTCGGGGCGCCTGGGTGGCTCAGACGGTTGGGTGTCCGACTTCAGCTCAGGTCACGATCTCGCGGTTCGTGAGTTCGAGCCCCGCGTCAGGCTCTGGGCTGATGGCTCAGAGCCTGGAGCCTGCTTCTGATTCTGTGTCTCCCCCTCTCTCTGCCCCTCCCCCATTCATGCTCTGTCTCTCTCTGTCCCAAAGATAAATAAATGTTAAAAAAAAAAATTAAAAAAATAGCTTTCCCTTTGACTTAAAACTTCTGTCTCTCCCGTTGGTTTTTAACAGGTTTTTTTTTTTTATTTTTAAAAATTTTTATCATGTGAGTATATATATTTTTTCCTTGATTACTTTGCTGTCTTTGAGTACCCTGTCATCAATTATGAAACATTTAGCCAATATCTTTTTAAATATTGTTTCTACCCCATTATTTTTCTTCTCTCCATAAAAATTTTAAAAATTCATTTGTTAAATCTTTACACCATGGCCTAGGGTCTTTACTCTCTTTTCCATACTTTCCATCCATTTTGTATCCCCATGCTATATTCTGGATATATTGTTCTGACTTATTTTCCAAGTCATTAATCTTCTCTTCTTGTGTTTAATATGCCATAAATCCATTAACTTATTTTTTATTTAACTTATATTTTAGTTCCATAATTTCCATTTGATTGTTTTTATCGGTTGTCATTTTTCATGAAATTCTTCATCTTATTAGCTCTTCTTTAAAAATTAAATCTCAGAGAGGGAGCCAAAACATAAGAGACTCTTACATGCAGAGAACTGAGGGATGCTGGAAGGTTGGTGGTAGGGGGATGGGTTAAATGGGTGATGGGCATTAAGGAGGACACTTTTTGAGATGAATCACTGGGTTCTACTCCTGAAGCCAAGACTACACTGTATGTTAACTAAATTAAAATAATATTAATAATAAATGATATAAAAATTAAATCTCAATTATTTAAAAATCTATATCTGGAAACTCCAGATCCAAATCTATTTTTATTGTGGGATTGGCTTGTTTTTTTTTTTTCCTCCCCCTTTTTAGGCTGTTGATCTTGATCCTGTCTCTAGTTGTATCTGATATTATTGCGTTAAATTGAATTCTGTTCATATGGATAAGAACTTTCAGTGTGTCTGGGATGCTATCTTTTTCCAGAGAGGATTTGGTGTTTTCCTGGCAAACAATCAATGTAAGAGAAGATGGCCTTAATCCAGTTAGCTTTTCAAATCACTCAGGCTTGAGTCTCAGCCCTGGTGAAGGCTAGTCTATATGGAATGCTGTTACTGTTTAAGGGTAGCCTTCTTACCCTCTCAACTGAAAATCTGGGTTTTACCAAAGGTCCAGATCCTTATTGCTCTCTGCTCCAAATTTTGTCTTCTCAGCAGTAATAGACCATCAAAATCTCAGCTTATCTTTTTAATTTCTTAACGTTCACTTCCTGTGGTCTCCTAGTCATCTGGCTTTGTGAAGATTCAGAATCAGAAAATGCCTGAGGAGAGTGATGCCAGATGTCAGGCCTCCTTCCCCACGTTCCCCTATCTCCAAAAATTTTGCCTTGGTCATACAAGTTTCAAATTTTATCTACTTTCTCTGTGAGACCTCCAAAAGCTAAGAATCCCCAATTTTGGGTATCCTCTCAGGCAATGATGCTTAAGAAAGGCAAATATGCTAAAGGGAAAAGTGATGGAGCATATCTGGCTTACTTCATTGTGTTGCCAATTACTTGGGGCTCATGACCCATCAAATCCTGACCCTCTCAACTGCTTTCTGATTCCTGAAAGCAGGTGTTTTTGTATTTCTTTCAACTTTAATAGTTGCTCTCTGTAGAACAGCTTGATAAAAGCTACTCTGCCTTAGCTGAAAGCCGAAGTCACTTGGAAGCTTTTATTTTTTCAATATATGAAATTTATTGTCAAATTGGTTTCCATACAACACCCAGTGCTCATCCCAAAAGGTGCCCTCCTCAATACCCATCACCCACCCTCCCCTCCATCCCACCCCCCATCAACCCTCAGTTTGTTCTCAGTTTTTAACAGTCTCTTATGCTTTGGCTCTCTCCCACTCTAACCTCTTTTTTTTTTTTCCTTCCCCTCCCCCATGGGTTTCTGTTAAGTTTCTCAGGGTCCACATAAGAGTGAAAACATATGTTATCTGTCTTTCTCTGTATGGCTTATTTTACTTAGCATCACACTCTCCAGTTCCATCCACGTTGCTACAGAGGGCCATATTTCGTTCTTTCTCATTACCATGTAGTACTCCATTGTGTATATAAACCACAATTTCTTTATCCATTCATCAGTTGATGGACATTTAGGCTCTTTCCATAATTTGGCTATTGTGGAGAGTGCTGCTATAAACATTGGGGTATAAGTGCCCCTATGCATCAGTACTCCTGTATCCCTTGGGTAAATTCCTAGCAGTGCTATTGCTGGGTCATAGGGTAGGTCTATTTTTAATTTCCTGAGGAACCTCCACACTGTTTTCCAGAGCGGCTGCACCAATTTGCATTCCCACCAACAGTGCAAGAGGGTTCCCGTTTCTCCAAATCCTCTCCAGCATCTATAGTCTCCTGATTTGTTCATTTTGGCCACTCTGACTGGCATCAGGTGATATCTGAGTGTGGTTTTGATTTGTATTTCCCTGATGAGGAGCGACATTGAGCATCTTTTCATGTGCCTGTTGGCCATCCGGATGTCTTCTTTAGAGAAGTGTCTATTCATGTTTTCTGCCCATTTCTTCACTGGGTTATTGGTTTTTCGGGTGTGGAGTTTGGTGAGCTCTTTATAGATTTTGGATACTAGCCCTTTGTCCGATATGTCATTTGCAAATATCTTTTCCCATTCCGTTGGTTGCCTTTTAGTTTTGTTGGTTGTTTCCTTTGCTCTGCAGAAGCTTTTTATCTTCATAAGGTCCCAGTAGTTCATTTTTGCTTTTAATTCCCTTGCCTTTGGGGATGTGTCGAGTAAGCGATTGCTACGGCTGAGGTCAGAGAGGTCTTTTCCTGCTTTCTCCTCTAGGGTTTTGATGGTTTCCTGTCTCACATTCAGGTCCTTTATCCATTTTGAGTTTATTTTTGTGAATGGTGTGAGAAAGTGGTCTAGTTTCAACCTTCTGCATATTGCTGTCCAGTTCTCCCAGCACCATTTGTTAAAGAGACTGTCTTTTTTCCATTGGATGTTCTTTCCTGCTTTGTCAAAGATGAGTTGGCCATACATTTGTGGGTCTAGTTCTGGGGTTTCTATTCAATTCCATTGGTCTATGTGTCTGTTTTTGTGCCAATACCATGCTGTCTTGATGATGACAGCTTTGTAGTAGAGGCTAAAGTCTGGAATTGTGATGTCTCCTGCTTTGGTCTTCTTCTTCAAAATTACTTTGGCTATTCGGGGCCTTTTGTGGTTCCATACAAATTTTAGGATTGCTTGTTCTAGCTTCGAGAAGAATGCTTGTGCAATTTTGATTGGGATTGCAGTGAATGTGTAGATAGCTTTGGGTAGTATTGACATTTTGACAATATTTATTCTTCCAATCCATGAGCAGGAATGTCTTTCCATTTCTTTATATCTTCTTCAATTACCTGCATAAGCTTTCTATAGTTTTCAGCATACAGATCTTTTACATCTTTGGTTAGATTTATTCCTAGGTATTTTATGCTTCTTGGTGCAATTGTGAATGGGATCTGTTTTATTTGTCTTTCTGTTGCTTCATTGTTAGTGTATAAGAATGCAACTGATTTCTGCACATTGATTTTGTATCCTGCAACTTTGCTGAATTCATGTATCAGTTCTAGCAGACTTTTGGTGGAGTCTATCGGATTTTCCATGTATAATATCATGTCATCTGCAAAAAGCGAAAGCTTGACTTCATCTTTGCCAATTTGGATGCCTTTGATTTCCTTTTGTTGTCTGATTGCTGATGCTAGAACTTCCAACACTGTGTTAAACAACAGCGGTGAGAGTGGGCATCCCTGTCGTGTTCCTGATCTCAGGGAAAAAGCTCTCAGTTTTTCCCCATTGAGGATGATGTTAGCTGTGGGCTTTTCATACATGGCTTTTATGATGTGTAAGTATGTTCCTTCTATCCCGACTTTCTCAAGGGTTTTTATTAAGAAAGGGTGCTGGATTTTGTCAAAGGCCTTTTCTGCATCGATTGACAGGATCATATGGTTCTTATCTTTTCTTTTATTAATGTGATGTATCACGTTGATTGATTTGCGAATGTTGAACCAGCCCTGCATCCCAGGAATGAATCCCACTTGATCATGGTGAATAATTCTTTTTATATGCTGTTGAATTCGATTTGCTAGTATCTTGAGAATTTTTGCATCCATATTCATCAGGGATATTGGCCTGTAGTTCTCTTTTTTTACTGGGTCTCTGTCTGGTTTAGGAATCAAAGTAATACTGGCTTCATAGAATGAGTCTGGATGTCTTCCTTCCCTTTCTATTTCTTGGAATAGCTTGAGAAGGATAGGTATTATCTCTGCTTTAAACGTCTGGTAGAACTCCCCTGGGAAGCCATCTGGTCCTGGACTCTTATTTGTTGGGAGATTTTTGATAACCAATTCAATTTCTTCGCTGGTTATGGGTCTTTTCAAGCTTTCTATTTCCTCCTGATTGAGTTTTGGAAGAGTGTGGGTGTTTAGGAATTTGTCCATTTCTTCTAGGTTGTCCAATTTGTTGGCATATAATTTTTCATAGTATTCCCTGATAATTGTTTGTATCTCTGAGGGATTGGTTGTAATCATTCCATTTTCATTCATGATTTTATCTATTTGGGTCATCTCCCTTTTCTTTTTGAGAAGCCTGGCTAGAGGTTTGTCAATTTTGTTTATTTTTTCAAAAAACCAACTCTTGGTTTCATTGATCTGCTCTACAGTCTTTTTAGATTCTATATTGTTTATTTCTGCTCTGATCTTTATGATTTCTCTACTTCTGCTGGGTTTAGGCTGCCTTTGCTGTTCTGCTTCTATTTCCTTTAGGTGTGCTGTTAGATTTTGTATTTGGGATTTTTCTTGTTTCTTGAGATAGGCCTGGATTGCAATGTATTTTCCTCTCAGGACTGCCTTCGCTGCGTCCCAAAGCATTTGGATTGTTATATTTTCATTTTCGTTTGTTTCCATCTATTTTTTAATTTCTTCTCTAATTGCCTGGTTGACCCACTCATTTGTTAGTAGGGTGTTCTTTAACCTCCACGCTTTTGGAGGTTTTCCAGACTTTTTCCTGTGGTTGATTTCAAGCTTCATAGCATTGTGGTCTGAAAGTATGCATGGTATAATTTCAATTCTTGTAAACTTATGAAGGGCTGTTTTGTGACCCAGTATATGATCTATCTTGGAGAATGTTCCATGTGCACTCGAGAAGAAAGTATATTCTGTTGCTTTGGGATGCAGAGTTCTAAATATATCTGTCAAGTCCATCTGATCCAATGTGTCATTCAGGGCTCTTGTTTCTTTATTGACCGTGTGTCTAGATGATCTATCCATTTCTTTAAGTGGAGTGTTAAAGTCCCCTGCAATTACCACATTCTTATCAATAAGGTCGCTTATGTTTGTGCGTAATTGTTTTATATATTTGGGGGCTCCGGTATTCGGCGCATAGACATTTATAATTGTTACCTCTTCCTGATGGATAGACCCTGTAATTATTATATAATGCCCTTCTTCATCTCTTGTTACAGCCTTTAATTTAAAGTCTAGTTTGTCTGATATAAGTATGGCTACTCCAGCTTTTTTTTGGCTTCCAGTAGCATGATAAATAGTTCTCCATCCCCTCACTCTCAATCTAAAGGTGTCCTCAGGTCTAAAATGAGTCTCTTGTAGACAGCAAATAGATGGGTCTTGTTTTTTTATCCATTCTGATACCCTATGTCTTTTGGTTGGCACATTTAATCCATTTACACTCAGTGTTATTATACAAAGATACGGGTTTAGAGTCATTGTGATGTCTGTATGTTTTTTGCTTGTAGTGATGTCTCTGGTACTTTGTCTCACAGGATCCCCCTTAGGATATCTTGTAGGGCTGGATTAGTGGTGACAAATTCCTTCAGTTTTTGTTTGTTTGGGAAGACCTTTATCTCTCCTTCTATTCTAAATGACAGACTTGCTGGATAAAGGATTCTCGGCTGCATATTTTTTCTGTTCAATACATTGAAGATCTCGTGCCAATCCTTTCTGGCCTACCAAGTTTCAAAAGAGAGATCAGTGACGAGTCTTATAGGTCTCCCTTTATAAGTTAGGGCACGTTTATCCCTTGCTGCTTTCAGAATTTTCTCTTTATCCTTGTATTTTGCCAGTTTGACTATGATATGTCATGCAGAAGATCGATTCAAGTTACGTCTGAAGGGAGTTCTCTGTGCCTCTTGGATTTCAATGCCTTTTTCCTTCCCCAGTTCAGGGAAGTTCTCAGCTATTATTTCTTCAAGTACACCTTCATCACCTTTCCCTCTCTCTTCCTCCTCTGGGATACCAATTATGTGTATATTATTTCTTTTTAGTGTGTCACTTAGTTCTCTAATTTCCCCCTCATACTCCTGGATTTTTTTATCTCTCTTTCTCTCAGCTTCCTCTTTTTCCATAACTTTATCTTTTAGTTCACCTATTCTCTCCTCTGCCTCTTCAATCCGAGCCGTCGTCGTTTCCATTTTGTTTTGTATTTCGTTTAAAGCGTTTTTCAGCTCCTCGTGAATGTTCCTTAGTCCCTTGATCTCTGTAGCAAGAGATTCTCTGCTGTCCTCTATACTGTTTTCAAGCCCAGCGATTAATTTTATGACTATTATTCTAAATTCACTTTCTGTTGTATTATTTAAATCCTTTTTGATCAGTTCATTAGCTGTTGTTATTTCCTGGAGATTCTTCTGAGGGAAATTCTTCCCTTTGGTCATTTTGGATAGTCCCTGGAGTGGTGAGGACCTGCAGGGCACTTGTCCTGTGCTGTGGTGTATAACTGGAGTTGGTGGGCGGGGCCGCAGTCAGACCTGATGTCTGCCCCCAGCCCACCGCTGGGGCCACAGTCAGACTGGTGTGTGCCTTCTCTTCCCCTCTCCTAGGGGCGGGATTCCCTGTGGGGTGGTGTGGCCCATCTGGGCTACTTGCACACTGCCAGGCTTGTGGTGCTGGGGATCTGGCATATTAGCTGGGGTGGGTAGGCAAGGTGCACGGGGGCAGGAGGGGCAGGCTTAGCTCGCTTCTCCTTAGGTGATCCACTTCAGGAGGGGCCCTGTGGCAGCAGGAGGGAGTCAGATCCGCTGCCGGAGGTTTGGCTCCGCAGAAGCACAGAGTTGGGTGTTTGCGCTGCGAGAGCAAGTTCCCTGGCAGGAACTGGTTCCCTTTGGGATTTTGGCTGGGGGATGGGCGGGGGAGATGGCGCTGGCGAGCGCCTTTGTTCCCCGCCAAGCTGAGCTCTGCGGTCCGGGGGCTCAGCAGCTCTCCCTCCCTTTGTCCTCCAGCCTTCCCGCTTTCTGAGCAGAGCTGTTAACTTCTGACCTCCCAGACGCTAAGTCGCGCTTGCCGTCGGAACACAGTCTGTCCGGCCCCTCCGCTTTTGCCAGCCAGACTCGGGGGCTCCGCTTGGCCGGCGAGCCGCCCCTCCGCCCCGGCTCCCTCCCGCCAGTCCGTGGAGCGCGCACGGCCTCGCCGCCCTTCCTATCCTCTTCCGTGGGCCTCTCGTCTGCGCTTGGCTCCGGAGACTCCGTTCTGCTAGTCTTCTGGTGGTTTTCTGGGTTAGTTAGGCAGGTGTAGGTGGAATCTAAGTGATCAGCAGGATGCGCGGTGAGCCCAGGGTCCTCCTAAGCCACCATCTTCGGAACCCCTCCACTTGGAAGCTTTTTAATTTTGTCAACGAATCAGGTGTCAAGGTGGTCAATTAGGTAAAAGGTCCAAATTGAATGTAACAATCAAACCATTATTCACCTCCTGTGACAGTGTGAGCCAGAGGCATAAAGAAAAACTGGCTCTCCAATGTTCCATTTATTTCCATGGAACAGTACCAGAAATGGGTTAAGTGGATGTAGAAAAGTTGGGGAAATCATCTCACTATAAGTGAGCCCCAAACAAAAGGACCCTGTCTCTCTGCAGACACATGGGCAGAAGGGAGGGAGTGAGGGGAGAACTAGAAATAAAAAGATACTGAGTCAAAGTGGAGGAAAAATTCCTCACCCAATAAGGTGATCTAGGTAGTGGTACCTGGAAAGTGCCTTACCTGAGGCCCCCAGTAAAAAGGTTTCTGAATGGAGGGCACAGACTTTGAATGCAGCACCTTCCAGAAAAACTGTCATGCACTTGCTGTCCACCACGTCTGGTGTCTTGCCAGGCAAATCCCTGTAACGGCCTATGAATAGGTCTGAAGGATCACTCACCTCCCTGGAGCCAAGCTCATCCACAAGGATACGGTTTATGCCTCAACTTCATCTACTCTCCCTTCTGGTATTTTTGTAGTTATTATGCAATTCAGTATAGCCTACTTGGCTAAGTACATTCCATTTCCTTGTGATTCATGAGTCCTGTCTTCCTATACAGACAACTCTGTGCATGATTAATCCAGGCCCTATTTGCAGAATCATTTAGCTTCATCCCACATCAGTTCCCTTAAAGACATTAAATATCAGTGCACTGTGTGTGTATAAAATACATTATGTGTATATAATATATATATGTGTGTATATATATGTTATATTTTATAATATGTTATATGCATGTGTATATAACTAATAGGTATATATGTAACAAATATACATAAACATACACATATACACACACAAGTTTGCTAGATGCTTTTCTGAAACAAATTCTATATAAAGACAACTTTGAAAGATTTAGTAGAATGTTGGAGAAATACAGTTAATAAACTTCTAAGTCTAGAGTTTATCATTTTGTCTTGAGTTTTTTATTTTATTATTTTCTGTCTTGATTTTTAAAAATATCTTTACACTTTTATTCCTGTAAAATGAGACAGTCCTGGAATCAGCTGTCCCTGGATGACAATAAGAATTTTCTGTCCAAAAGCATGAGTACTCTCTTAAGTTCTTTTCATCTCTTTGTGGATGTAGTCAGCCCAGGAGTCTAACTTAGTGCCTCTCCTCTACAGTACAATATAGCAGCTTATGGTGGTATAGCATGGCCCATTTTCTAGTCATTAAACAAAAACAAACAAACAAAATAACCTAATTTTTACAAAGAAATACTATGCAAATGAAATATAGTATATAGTTACATGTGGTAAAGCCTGTCATATTTGCCACTCTCTGCAAGATGCAGGCTTCTCCCAAATCCACTTTCATTTCTGCAGGTGCTGCATCATCATCACTGCTCCTGTATCAGATTTCTAGTATGTACACAGTATGAGGAAATAAGGAGATTTGGAGTTTCTTTTGATCATGTAACCTCCATGGAAACCTCCCCAAGCTAGTAACTCTCCATTTCTTCCTATATTTTAACGTTTCAAAAATAAAAATGATTCTCATTTGCCCCCCAACCTCCGCCACACTATGCAAACCCCCTGCCTGGTAATCAGGGCTAGGGTCGTACTCCAACATTAACCAAAGGAGAAGGAGGATACAGCAAGCTGTGGGGAGGTATTCAGACTGCATGACAACATTGGTTGCTGCCATTACAGCCTTGATGGTAACTACAAACATACCCAGGTAATATCATGAATTTGAAAGACGAGGTTAAAATGTACCAGTCCTGTGTCTGATCTTAGAGCCAACCCTTCCCTTCTACTGGATCATTGGTTCTGAGAACCTAGGTCTGTTCAATGAACTTAGAGCCCCTACAAACCATGAAAGAAGGCAGAGTAAATATACTAAAATGAATATTCTCCATATAAGTCAACAGGTGTGTACATGAGGGATGGCAAATGAATGCTGGCAAGAGCATCTTAAACTTCTCTTGCAGACCTAAAATGAGGCTAATTTCTGCATGACATATTTCTTATCTTAAGTAACAAATCCTGAATATCAACTTAGCAGAAGGCAAGATGCTTCTTGGTCATTCAATGTTAGTGAGATTGTCTCGTGAGTCTCCTGGAGTTTGAGGGTATTTCTACCATATCAGTTGTGTCTTTGCTCTTACACCAGCCATGATCACATAAAAGGAATTTAGTATTTCCTTTTGAATGGAGGATTTGTAAACATGCCCTAACCTTGCCTCCTTCTTAAAGGAATACAGAGGTCATGCAAATGGAAGTCTCCCTGCAGGCCTGTCCCAAGGATTCTTTAGTTATTCTCCTTCTGTTATTCTTGGACATTGAATGAGGAAGATATCTTGACACTTTGTCACCAGGCACTACTTGCTCAGACCCACATTTCCCATCTTTCTCCTGAGGGTGTACAGCTTAGCTGTAAATCTCAGGCCACTCTGTATGCAGTCTGTTGAGCAGCACAAGAGAGAAAGCATTTGCAAATAAAGCATCTGTCCTCTCAAAATCAATCCATGTGCCCAGAGCTGACAAATCATAGAGTATGTAAACACAAGCAGTGCTATGTGAAACAGACATGGGCTCTAACCATAGCAGAGGGTTATTTTTATGGCACTTTTTAGCAAGAATTACTGAAGTGAAAATGATTTTAGGGTTTTTCTTTGGTTGTTTTTTTCAAGTATGTATTCTCTTGAAATAAAATCCATATGGGTACAAAAAGTACACAAGTCAAGTTTACAACCAGATGAATTTTCAAAAAGTAAATATACTCCCTCCAACATATACACAGATCAAGAATAAAAATTATCACTCCAGAATTTCCACTCATTTCTCCTTCCACTTATTTGTTACTCCTCTCACTGGACAACTATAGTCCTGAACTTTAAACACCATAGATTGATTATGTCTATTTTTTTAAATTTTATGTAAAGAGAATCATGTAGGATGTCCTCTTTTGTGTCTGACTTATTTTGCTCAACACTGTGAGATTTGTGTTTATTTTTGCTTTCATAGCTTATTTATTCTCAACTCAGTCTAGTTTCTATTACCTGAATATACCACAATATATCCATTTGGACATTTGGGTTCTCTTCAGTTTGGGGGCTATTAAGAATAGTGTTGGCGTGTGGTACCTGGGTGGCTCAGTCGGTTGAGCTCCAACTTCAGGTCAGGTCATGATCCACAGTTCGTGAGTTTAAGCCCCACATTAGGCTCTGTGCTGACAGCTCGGAGCCTGGATCCTGCTTCAGATTCTGTGTCTCCCTATCTCTCTGCCCCTTTCCTGCTCATGCTCTGTTTCTCTCTCTCTCTCTCAAAAATAAATTAACATGAAAAAAATTAAGAAAATTAAAAAAAAAAGAATCGTGTTGGTGTGAAGTCTTGCATGCTGTTTTGGCAAGAAAAATGCGCATTTTGATTTGTTAGGCACAAAGGAATGGATTTCTGGGTAAAGGTTTATGATCACCTCTGCTGGTTCATGAGAAATAATTTTCAAAAATGATTGTACAGATATCTTATCCTTCAGAAGAATATGTGATTCCCAGCTGCTTCATTTCCTCACTATTGCTTGGGACATGGTCCCCATTCTGGCAGGTGTATAGTTCCAGGCATGGTGACTTTAATACACATTTCCCTAATGATGAGGGAAACTGAGAAACTTTTCAATGTATTTTTGTCATTTGAACATCCTTTTTGTGAAGTGTCGGAGTTGTTTGTCCATTTTTAATTGATCCGTTTTTCCCTATCTTACTGATTTGTGCTGTTGTGTGTGTGTGTGTGTGTGTGTGTGTGTGTGTGTGTGTGTATCTTTTGCTGTACTCATCCCATTTTATGACTTCCTATGGTGTATTTTGATTAACATAAATTCTTAAAGGAAAATATTTCATTTTATTACCTCATGGTGAGCACATATTGTATCGTGTTTATGAAATCTCTGTTTATCATCAGTGTCATAAAAATACTTTTTTTTGTAAAACTTCTATGTTTTACCTTTTATATTTATATCTACAATCTATCTAGAATTGCTTTTATAAATAGTGGGAGACAGGGAATCAAGATTTTTTTTTACCCTATGTATATGTCTAGTTAATCCAACAAAATTTATTGCAAAGACTGTCACTTGGGCCCCAACACAGCAGGATCACTTTTTATAAACTAAGTAGGTCTGTTTGAGAATCTCTATCTCATGACACTGGTTTATTTCTTTATCCTTGGATCAATAACATAATGTCTTAATTACTAAAGCTTTTTAATAAGTCTTGATATTTGGTGGCATAATATTCCATATTTATTATTCTTCTTCAAGTTTATCTGAGCTATTCTTGAGCTTTTATTTTCACATAAATATTAGAATCACTTTGTCAATCTCCAAAAAAAAAATGGCAATACTTTTATTGGAATTCTTTCAAATCTATAGAGAAATCTAGTAAGAAATGACATTTTTATAATATTAAGTATTCAATTCATAACATGATATATCCCTCCATTTATTTAAGTCTTATCTGATTTTTTTCACAGTAATATTTGTAACTTTTAGCACAGAGGTCTTACAAATCTTTTGTTAGATTTAGATCTATGTTTTGATATTTTTTGAAGCTTTTGTGATGGATTTAGTTTTAATCTAAGAAATCATGAGCTACAACCCGTATCTGAGAAAGATACTAGCAAACAAAAGTCAAACAGTGACAGACCCACTATTCACTAACAGGTCATACTAAATACCTCGTGTGGAAAGATGCATGTGTAAGGAGTATTGGGATTCTGGAATTAGGCTGCCAGAATCTGAATGTTAATTCCACCATTAATACACCTGTACTATTGGACATTTTATTAATAGTCTTGCACATCTACTTCCTCACCCAGAAAATGGGAGTGATAATAATAATAATACACACCTCAATGTGTATTGAGAGGCTTGGAGATCGTGCATGTAAAACATCTGGCACAGATTCTGGCACAGAGTAAGTGTTGAATAGATGATGATGATGTTGACAGTCGTGGTGATGACAGTGATAACGATCATCATATATTTGTGAGTCTTAAGACTTTTTTTTTCCCCTCTGTCACTGATCTTGTTCAGAAGGCCCTGGTGTTATCTTTACCTGCTCTAAGCATACATCTGTAGTTCGTGAAGATAATGCATGTGTTTTTTTCTCTGACAAACCACATTCGGGGTTTCAGCAATTTACCATACACCTCCTTGGCAGCCATGTTAATCATAATGCTATACTGATACATTTAAACCAGACAACAGGATTTAGGAAGGAGATCTTTATATATTTACCTCCAAAAGTGTGACCCTTGATGAGAATGCAAACCGGTGCAGCCGCTATAGAGAACAGTATGGGGGTTCTTCAAAAAACTAAAAATAGAACCACCCTATGACCCAGCAATTGTCTTACTAGGTATTTATCCAAAGGATACAAAAATACAGATTCAAAGGGGTATATGCATCTCAATGTTTATAGCAGTATTATGAACAATAGCCAAGCCATGGAGCCCAAATGTCCATCAACTGGATAAAGACGATATGGTATATAAATAAATACAAGGGAATATTACTCAGCTATCAAAAAGAATGGAATTTTGCCATTTGTAATGACATGAATGGAGCTGGAGTGTATTATGCTAAGTGAAGTAAGTCAATCAGAGATAGAAAAATACCATATTATTTCACTCAAATGTAGAATTTAAGAAACAAAACAGATGAATGTATGGGAAGGTAGGGGAAAAAGGAGGGAGGGAAACAAACCACAAGACACTCTAAAAGACAGAACAAACTGAGGGTTGATGGAGGGAGGTGGGTGAGAGATGGGCTGGATGGGTGATGGGTACTAAAGAAGGGCACTTGTTATGATGGGCACTGGGTATTAATGTGTAAATGATGAATCACTAAATTCTACTCCTGAAACCAAGATTGCATGGTGTGTTGGCTAATTAAAATTTCAATTAAAAAAAAATGTGAAGCTTGATTCAGATTGGAAAAAACTACCCCTTAGAATGCTTTGAAATCAGTGGAAATTGAAAGTGCATTTGGAATCACCTTGGAAGGGGTTAGTAAACAGGTGTTTCTATGCTGTTCTCTTTGCATACTTTTTTTTTTCCTGTTTGTACAAAGACAGTTCCCTAGATGCATAATATTTTACAGATTACCAATTTATTTTTTTAAAGTAGTCTGATAGAGATTGAAAGTCTAACTCTACTTGTATTTTAAAATATCCCCTTTAAGAATTTCTTCTGTTTCAACCAAGCCTAAATATGCGATGCTATACATAATAAAGCAGAAACCCTTGCACATCTCTGCGTTTGCCTCTGCTGCCCCCTTTGCCCAAACTGGATGGCCCCATCCTCAGACACTGTCTGGCAAAGAACTGCCTTTCAATCACAAGCCTCGCCTCATCTCTAAAGTCCTTCCTAAACTAAGGTGTTTTCTTTCCTCTCCTACCACCTTATGCTACATGATTATGCTTATACATGCTTATGCTATATGCTTGTGCAATCATAATTAAAACTAAAATATGTTGATTCTTTACCACAGGGCAAGCACTGTCTTAAGCACTTTACAAATAACATCCCATTAAGTCCTCGCCAAAAGCTTCAGAGGACAGACACCATTATCCTCGTTTTATATATAATTAAATACAGGCCCAAAAGCATGAGTAGGATTTAACGGAAACAAGTTCCATTTTCAGGATTTAGCTTAAAGAAAGTCCGTTGCTCTGAGATTCTTCTCTTTCTCATTGGTGTGTGAAGGGGAGAAAAGGGAAATAAGAGGGAAAATCCCTTAAAAATAAAGATATTTTCCAACAGATTGGTGAAGTGTGTACCTCTGAGTGTGTGTCTGTCTGACATGCACAGGCTCACCCTGGAAATTGTTATTGCTTTTGTTGTTTGCCTGTTAAGTCTCTTGAATCTCTGTACTTTTCACTCCCACAACTCTCCATGAACAAGAGACAGGGCCAACCCAGCAATGACTATATTACTCACCAAATGTGGTACATGTCTTTTGGGATTTCTGTCTGATCTAAGCCCCCCTATTTGTGAAAATGCTTCCATGGAAGGGGGCTTCTGTCGTGTTTGCGGCATCAGGCACTGACTCCGTGGAGGCCAAGGCGATTTATCCTGGGTATTTAGAAGCAGGATTCAGAGGTACTGGTCAGTTTGGGCAGGTTCTAAAATTGGGAAATTAAATTTTGAGATCAGAATGAGAGTGGCCGCATTTGGCATATTCACGCTAAGCACAGAAAGCCACTTTAGAGAAAGTGTATGATCCTACCTCACTGACAGAAATCAGAGACCAGAAGCCATGTGTCTCTAAACAAAGTGAAATAATAGTTTTGCTCCTAATTTTCTATGTGTTGCTTCAGTTCCTCATGACCTAATATTTACTGATTTACCCCTGGAATATCTGAACTATTCCCTAGATTCTTTCACCATCACCACCCTCACTTACATCACTTTCTTTTTGTATGTCAATTTGATGCTTTTCTGTTACTTGCAACCAAAAAGAGTCTTAAACATCACAAGACCATTCTTGAGAGAGCTGTCTTTTGTCCCTCCCTTACCTTGGAGCCTTTCCCAGACTGTCCCTTGGCAAACCCATGGAGGAGAAGAGGGACTCCATGTCAAACTCTGGCACCCTGGTCTTGCTGCTTTTCTCCTTTCTTTCACTTCTGTCTGTTTCATCCTGAATGCACTCAGTGCACTCATGCTTCAAGTTTAAACGTTACTACTTTGGGAAAATGTGCAGCTGAAAACAGAAATCTGAAGATCAGGTGAATACAAATAAACCATTACTAATATAATCCACATAATAATACTTTCTCATATTTATTTAGGATTGTATAAGCATATACTTCACAGGTTCACAAACCAATCTTGACATGGTTATTTTGTTTCTCAATTTTTGTGTGTTTGCTTCCAATGTTGGCTTTCTGGTAAGAAGGACAGAGTTGTCGATGCTACCTTCCACCCCCCACATAAAGACCAAAGTGTGGACAGTGTAGGAGTCACGAAGGTCTCAGCTATTATCCCTGTTTAACAGAGGGACATTAATGTACAGAGAAATGACATAATTTGCTCCTAGAAATATACATGGAAAACCGGTATAATAATTCTACCCATTCTTTTTTTTTTTAACATTTATTTATTTTTGAGACAGAGAGAGACAGAGCATGAACGGGGGAGGGGCAGAGAGAGAGGGAGACACAGAATCAGAAGCAGGCTCCAGGATCTGAGCCATCAGCGCAGAGCCTGATGCAGGGCTCGAACTCACAGACCGCGAGATCATGACCTGAGCTGAAGTCAGAGGCTTAATCGACTGAGCCACCCAGGGGCCCAATAATTCTACCCATTCTTCAAAGTCAGTGCTTCCATGTCATGGTTGCTTTCTCTAGCTATCGCAGTAATCTCTCTCTGTTCTGACATTTAGAGAGCTTGAACCCAGTCGTTCAGGTCTCAGTTCTAGATTAGCTTCTTCCAAATGGGTTTTTCTGGAAAAGTATTTTTTTTTATGTTTTATTTATTTTTGAGACAGAGAAAGACAGAGCATGAGCAGGGGAGGGGCAGAGAGAGAGGGAGACACAGAATCTGAAACAGGACCAGGCTCTGAGCTGTCAGCACAGAGCCTGACGCGGGGCTCGAACTCACAGACCATGAGATCATGACCTGAGCTGAAGTCAGACGCTCAACCGACTGATCCACCCAGGCACCCCATGGAAAAGTATTTAAGAGAATATTAGGTAGAATTCCCCAGGGAAGCCATCTGATCCTGGACTCTTATTTGTTGGGAGACTTTTGATAATTGATTCAATTTCTTCACTGGTTATGGGTCTGTTCAAGTTTTCTAGAGGAAAGGAGCCAAACCATAAGAAATTTTTAAAAACTGAGAACAAACTGAGGGTTGATGGGGGGGGTGGGAGGGGGGGTGATCAGCATTGAGGAGGGCACCTATTGGGATGAGCACTGGGTGTTGTATGGAAACCAATTTGACAATAAATTTCATATTAAAAAAAGAGAGAATGTTAGATAATACTGGGGGGGGGCGGGGAAAGGTGTGTGTGTGTGTGTGTGTGTGTGTGTGTTTGTGTGGTAAATGTGTGTTATCCCCTCCTATAAGCCAATTAAGACAGACTTGAACAAATTGCATTTATTTACTGTAGGACTTCTCAGAGGCTTTTATGTGTTAATATGCCCTGTGATTTACAAAAAACAAAAACAAAAACAAAAACAAAATCAAAAACAAACAAACAAAAACCTATAATATCAGGTGATTACTAGACCCTGGAGTTGAGAAAAGTCGGGAATGGGTGTCTATCATGATTTCTTAAAACATTATTTCTGGTCAAGCCACTTTCATTTTTTCCCCTCAAATTACTTTGTGTGTATGTGTGTGTGTGTGTGTGTGTGTGTGTGTGCGCGCCTATGTCTGTGTCTGTGTTTAGCCACAACATCTCAAAGACTTAGAAAAATTACCGAAGTTACCCAAGGCTTTAATAATCTTTTATGGGCAAGGTTTCTAGAAAAATTCTCAAAGAATCATAGAATTGAGGGACTTATAGGGATCTTAGAAAATTATTTCACTAATGTTTTACATATAGCAGTTGTAGAATAACATCCCCAGTCTAGAAATGGTAAGCAACTTCCAAAATTACTGATGTAGCTAGTGATTGAACCACGGTGAGAATCCAGCTCCCCACCCTGGAGGCTCGTTCATCTTTCTGTCACTCCCCAGGACAGCTCACACTGTATTGTCTGGAGATGAATTGCTTTCCAGGGCCAGGATCCTTTAGAAACCTCTAGAACATATGCCTCATAGTCAGAAGAACTGAGCCGTGAATGAATCGGGTCACCCTTTCCTCTACTTCTTCCAGAAATAAGAGAAAGCCTTACCGCTTTTTCCCCATGGAAGATCAGTAACTTAAAATTTTAACTGGCAAATGAAATTTACTTTAGGACCACGGAGTGCGGGGGCAAAACAGTTATTGCTGTGTAGATTTTAGCATCTTTCCCAAAAGAAAACAAAACGAAACAATCAACAAACAAAGACATGCCAGCTTCACAAAATGTAGAGTAGAAATAGGAAAAGGTAGATTTCTGGAATGATAAGTAGCTAAGGAGTGAATTCTGAGCCCCATTCAAATAAATTTCAATCTGTGTAAAAATGTTTAAAGGGGGGAGGGGACCTCTACTCAGATTCATGATTTTTAAAATAAAAATAAGCAGCAGGGTCTATAAAGAGTTTTAGGAAGAGAGACTGACATGAATTCAGAGTTTGGGAAGGTATAAAGACAATGACTGCAAAGTTTCTCAATGAAAACAAGAAAACAGATGGTGTATATTTACACAGACACATAATGTACTGATTAATGGCTAAATGGCATCATTGTACGCGATAAACATTTTTTAATACATGGTCTTATTAATCCTCAGGGTATCACTGTGCTAGAGATCCCCGTGGGATCCCAGACCAGCATAATCAGCAGCACATGGTAGCCCGTTAGAAATGTCAATTCGTGGTCCCCACCCGAGTTTTTGGGAATCTGAAACCCAGCAATTATCTGGTACCCAGAACTGAGCTCTCCGGGTGATTCTGCACACTAAAGTTTGACGATGTCTGCACTGTGTCCATCCTAAAGATGGGAACGCTAAGGATGAGGTAAGTCATATAATTTGTCCCAACATCACCCGGTGTGCATATGGCGGGGGAGGCATTTGGACTCAGGTCTTCCTAACATTCAAACCCATACTCAGAAGGAACACAATCTGTAAACAATACAATGGATACAATCTACAACCTTCTTTGATGCAGTGTTTGTATTTCTGGCTTCCACGGAGGTTTGGCTCCTAAGCAAATAAGGTATTAGGATGGAAGCTGAATTCTCCCAGGAAAGGGAACAAGGGAAAGAAGGTAATAAAGCCTTCCTACCAGGCCACAGAAAGAGACAGCTGCAGAATCTATTCACCTCCATGAAACAACCCACCAAGAGGGAGGCGTTCAGCAAGGCAATTGGGGTGAAAGCCCTGAAAAATGCCCCAGTCTTTCCCTGCCGGGTTTATGAACCGCTTTGGCAGGCTAACAGCAGCACATTATATGTAATTGCTGGTTTACTCTACCTTGTCTGCCTTTTATTTTCACAAGGAATCCTTGTTATTCAGTGGAATTAGCAAAGGAATCCATTACATGCTGGCTACAAAGACTGCACAGTATTTATTCCAGTAATAAAAAGTCTAATTTTGCAATAACATGGCAATCTTTGGAAAGCGCTGGCTGATGGAATCCAAGTCTGGCAAAATTAGCCTCTTTTGGTGGTGCTTATTATTATCGTGCCTGTGAGAAGGAGGGGGGGGGGGCTGCTTGCCAAGTAAGCACTTTTACAAAACAAAACAAATTCTCTTTCACAGAATCCTAAATGGAAAAAATGGGGAAACTGCCATCAGGCTGAGAGAGCCGAAACATCAAGGGGGCGGGCTCGTGATTAATGTGGCTGAGGCTCACTGCATTTAGCGTCCTTGGCAAGTGCACTGCCTAGTTTGCCACCTGGTCTTACTCCTCCCTTCCTGAGCCATCGGCAGGTGCCTGGTGCCATCAATACACCTGTGGTCTCTCAGAACCCGTTGTGATTCATGAAAACCGACCCGCACTAAGCGATTACAGAGTATCAGAGCTTAAAGGGACCTAAGAACCTGCCTCTTCCAACCCTCTTACTTTACAGGTAACAGACAAGTTATCAAAGACACAGCTCCAGGACTTTAAATCATGTCTCTCGGGTGTCTTTTCCCTTTCTTTTTCTCATAGTTTCATCAATTAATGTTGTTTTACACATCACCATTTCTTCATAGAACAGCGTTAACAGCAGATCCCTAGACCACATTAAAGTTGTACGGTAGATTCCAAATTCCTTATTTCATCAGCGGAAATCCCAGTGGAATTCATTGATTAGGATAGCAGTTGCTTCTTTCTTGATCTGAAAGATGTTTTAAAATTCAAATTTCTAGGCTGACAAAAAACAGCTGTGCATCTCTGTCTCAAAGTCTGCCAGCGCTAGACTGAGGACAACTTATTTTTCTCATCCTCCCCAGGCCCCCAGAGGCATTAACTACAAACTTGCTCGCCTTTGTTTCTGAAACAATGGCTTTGGTGCTCAAAGAATTTAATAAGTGTGCTGCAAAGCCTTAGTTTTGATTGCCAGAACACGAGACTGATCTGTTGCGACTGCATATAAAACTAGCATTCCAATTAACCCTGAGACCCTAGAAGCTCTGAGAGGCAGCTACATTTCAGAGAAAGAGATCCCCTCTAAAACACAAACTCGGACTGCTACCAATGGGAGGCGGCATTCTAAAAATTAACTGCAAACGACTAACCGCTGTCCAAACTAGAAACAGTGAACATTATAACGCACCTAAAATGGTAATGAAAATGTAGACAGACACCAAAAAGGGAGTAGGTCTTCTATTCTTTCAGGCCTCTTCTTAATTTAGCAGCTACTTCTGAATCTGCACAACCTGAACCCCAGAATTCAGCAGGTATGCGGCGCAGAGAGGTGAATTTGGGGAGCGAGAAGCCACGGAAGGTAGGGAGCCGATTTGCAGGCGGAGGCCGGATACGGGAAAAGCACCCCTCCCCAAAAGCAGCTGGAGAGAAAGTGGAAAATTGGAAACAGCCGCAGGGACTAAACTAAAAAGGGAGAAAGGAGAGGGTTTAAATTCCATTAAGACTGTAAACACGGGGAGCACAAAGGCTGCAACTCTGCAGCTCCATACCTGGTGGTGCTCTGGTGGGAAGGGCGAATCCCCAGGAGCAGAGTGGGGTCCGGTAGGTTCTTGGGCCACACGGGGAAAAGCGGTTCCAGTGCTGGAAGGACATTCGGTAGAGACTGTTGAAGCCACGTGGTCCCAGCAGACCCCAGAAAATGGCCACATTCGCTGGTGCTGGGGCAAGGTCATTAAGGGTGGAGCCTGGTGCCAGACATGTGTTGTGATTTTCCATAATCCCTGAAAAGCTGCTGCTATACTGTCTCGCGAACTTTTTCTGGGGCGGGCTGGCACCTGGCTGCAGTCTCGGGGCACCATCAACAGCAGGGTCCAGCGGGCGTTCCTGGGTGCAGCCAACATTCGGCCATTGCTCGTTTGGCCATTGCTCAGTGAGACCCTCCCGCAGAAGGGTGGAAAGCATCCAAGCCTCAGTCCTTCAAAAGTAAGGGCCCGGCCAAAATAGCCGCATCTGAGACAAAACTCCGGAGAGAGGTACTGCCTGGGGCCTGGTCACAGAGAGTGAAAAAGCAGGAAGTGGACGAAAGCTGAAGACAGAGGACAGGTGGGAATTGCTGACCCTGGAGAACAGACTGGGTGGCTGGGAGACGCCATCTTCACCACACCCGCACAGGCGCAGACGCACCTAGGAGCACTGCAACAATCCACCCCAGTAGGCTAGCAGCGCCATCTAGTGGAGAGCGGGGCCATTACACTGAGCCCCGCCCAACTGGGCCAACTTTGCTCTTCAAGAACACAAGTCTCACCGCCAGCTTGGTTTATGGACTATAAAGCGCTACCTAGACGGACTTCTAGGGGAAAACGAAGCAATTTCAGCCCTACGTCAATCTGTTAGTAGGTTCATCTATTCAATTTTCTTTCTTTCTCTTTTACACTTCTTTTCTTTTTCTTGAATACAGAAGGAGAAAAAATTCATTTTTTCAATTTTTATTACAAATATCTTCTTTAATTTTTATTACTATATTTTTTACTTTTATGTAATTTTTTCAAATTCTATTTTACTTCCATCATTTTCTTTTAGTCTACTTCAGTGTATTCACCTTTTCAAATTTTCAATTTCCTTTTTTTCCTTTTCTTTCCTTTTCTTTTTATCACTTTTTCATTTCTTTTCTTTTTCTTGAATGCAGAAAGAGAAAAACTTCATTTTACTTTCAATTTCTAGTAAAATAATTTAATTTTTTTACTATATTTTTTACTTCTATGTATATTTTTTCAAATTATATTTTACTTCCATCATTTTGTTTTAATCTACTACAGTGTATTCACTTTTTCAAATTTTCAAACAATTTCCTCTTATTTTCCTTTTTGTATCTTTTTTCTCTTTTTCATTTCTTTTTTCTTGAATACAGAAAAAGAAAAAATCATATTAATTTTTAATGTTTATTAAAAATATTTTCATTTAACTTTTTTCTACTATATTCTTTACTTTTCTGTAAATTTTTTTCAAATTCTATTTTACCCCCATCATCTAATTTTAGTCTACTTCAGTGTATTCATTTTTTCAAACTCTCAAGCGATTTCCTTTTTTTTCTCCCACCCCCCCCGGTTTTTTTCTCTAATCTGCCAAACCATTTTCAACACCCAGACCAAAACACACCTAGGATCTAGCATCATTTATTCAATTTGTGTGTGTGTGTGTGTGTGTGTGTGTGTTTAAGTTTTAATTCTAATATTTTTTTTAATTTTAATTTTTTAAATTTTAATATTTCTACCTCATTAATTCTTTTTCTCCCTTCAAAATGACAAAATGAAGGAATTCACCCCAAAAGAAAGAGCACAAAGAAACAACAGCCAGGGATTTAACCAACACAGATACAAGCAAGATGTCTGAACCAGAATTTAGAATCATGATAATAAGAATACTAGCTGGAGTCGAAAATAGATTATAATCCCTTTCTGCAGAGATAAAAGTAAAAAGTAACCAGAATGAAATTAAAAATGCTATAACTGAGCTGCAAACATGGAAGGATGCAGCAGCAGCAAGGATGGATGAGGCAGAAGACAGAATCAGCGATATAGAAGACAAACTTGTAGAGAATAATAAAGCAGAAAAAAAGAGGGAGATTAAGGCAAAAGAGCAGGATTTAAGAATTATATAGATCAGTGACTCATTAAAAAGGAACAGCATCAGAATCATAGAGGTCCCAGAAGATGAAAAAAGAAAAAGGGGTAGAAGGGTTATGTGAGCAAATCATAGCGGAAAACTTTCCTAACCTGGGGAAAGACACAGACATCAAAATCCAGGAAGCACACAGGAAGAAATAGAAAGCTTGAACAGACCCATAACCAGCAAAGAAATTGAATCAGTTATAAAAAATCTCCCAACAAATAAGAGTCCAGGACCAGATGGCTTCCCAGTGGAATTCTACCAGACATTTAAAGCAGAAATAATACCTATCCTTCTCAAGCTATTCCAAGAAATAGAAAGGGAAGGAAAACTTCCAGACTCATTCTATGAAGCCAGCATTACTTTGATTCCTAAACCAGAAAGAGACCCCACAAAAAAAAAAAAAAGAAATACAGGCCAATATCCCTGATGAATATGGATGCAAAAATTCTCAATAAGATACTAGCAAATCAAATTCAACAGCATATAAAAAGAATTATCCACCATGATCAAGTGGGATTCATTCCTGGGATGCAGGGCTGGTTCAACATTCGCAAATCAATCAATGTGATACATCACATTAATAAAAGAAAAGATAAGAACCATATGATTCTGTCAATCGATGCAGAAAAAGCATTTGACAAAATTCAGCATCCTTTCTTAATAAAAACCCTCGAGAAAGTTGGGATAGAAGGAACATACTTAAACATCATAAAAGCCATTTATGAAAAGCCCACAGCTAACATCATCCTCAATGGGGAAAAACTGAGAGCTTTCCCCCTGAGATCAGGAACACGACAGGGGTGTCCCCTCTCACCATTGTTGTTTAACATAGTGTTGGAAGTTCTAGCATCAGCAATCAGACAACAACAGGAAATCAAAGGCATCAAAATTGGCAAAGATGAAGTCAAGCTTTCACCTTTTGAAGATGACATGATATTATACATGGAAAATCTGATAGACTCCACCAAAAGTGCTAGAACTGATACATGAATTCAGCAAAGTTGCAGGATACAAAATCAATGTACAGAAATCGGTTGCATTCTTATACACTAACAATGAAGCAACAGAAAGACAAATAAAGAAACTGATCCCATTCACAATTGCACCAAGAAGCATAAAATACCTAGGAATAAACCTAACCAAAGATGTAAAAGATCTGTATGCTGAAAACTATAGAAAACTTATGAAGGTAATTGAAGAAGATATAAAGAAATGGAAAAACATTCCGTGCTCATGGGTTGGAAGAATAAACATTGTTAAAATGTCAATACTACCCAAAGCTATCTACACATTCAATGCAATCCCAATCAAAATTGCACCAGCATTCTTCTCGAAGCTAGAACAAGCAATCCTAAAATTCGTATGGAACCACAAAAGGCCCCAAATAGCCAAAGTAATTTTGAAGAAGACCAAAGCAGGAGGCATCACAATTCCAGACTTTAGCCTCTACTACAAAGCTGTCATCATCAAGACAGCATGGTATTGGCACAAAAACAAACGCATAGACCAATGGAATAGAATAGAAACCCCAGAACTAGACCCACAAACGTATGGCCAACTAATCTTTGACAAAGCAGGAAAGAATATTCAATGGAAAAAAGACAGTCTCTTTAACAAATGGTGCTGGGAGAACTGGACAGCAACATGCAGAAGGATGAAACTAGACCACTTTCTGACACCATTCACAAAAATAAACTCAAAATGGATAAAGGACCTGAATGTGAGACAGGCAACCATCAGAACCCTAGAGGAGAAAGCAGGAAAAGACCTCTCTGACCTCATCCGCAGCAATTTCTTACTTGACACATCCCTAAAGGCAAGGGAATTGAAATCAAAAATGAACTACTGGGACCTCATGAAGATAAAAATCTTCTGCACAGCAAAAGAAACAATCAACAAAATAAAGGGCAACCAATGGAATGGGAAAAGATATTTGCAAATGATATATCAGACAAAGGGCTAATATCCAGTATCTATAAAGAGCTCACCAAACTCCACACCCAAAAAACAAATAATCCAGTGAAGAAATGGGCAGAAAACATGAATAGACACTTCTCTAAAGAAGACATCCAGATGGCCGACAGGCACATGAAAAGATGCTCAGCGTCGCTCCTCATCAAGGAAATACAAATCAAAACCACACTCAGATTTCACCTCATGCCAGTCAGAGTGGCTAAAATAAACAGATCAGGAGACTATAGATGCTGGCGAGTATGTGGAGAAACAGGAACCCTCTTGCACTGTTGGTGGGAATGCAAACTGGTGTAGCCGCTCTGGAAAACTGTGGAGGTTCCTCAAAAAATTAAAAATAGACCTACCCTATGACCCAGCAATAGCACTGCTAGGAATTTACCCAAATACAGGAGTGCTGATGCATAGGGGCACTTGTACCCCAATGTTTATAGCAGCACTCTCCACAATAGCCAAATTATGGAAAAAGCCTAAATGTCCATCAACTGATGAATGGATAAATTGTGGTTTATATACCCAATGTTTACTACATAGCAATGAGAAAGAATGAAATATGACCTTTTGTAGCAGCGTGGTTGGAGCTGGAGAATGTTATGCTAAGTGAAATAAGCCATACAGAGAAAGACAGATACCATATATTTTCACTCTTATGTGGATCCTGAGAAACTTAACAGAAGTCCATGGGGCAGGGGAGGGGAAGGAATAAAAAAAGAGGTTAGAGAGCAAGAGAGCCAAAGCATAAGAGACTCTTAAAAACTGAGAGCAAACTGAGGGTAGATGGGGGGTGGGAGGGAGGGAGGGTGGGTGATGGGTATTGAGGAGGACACCTTTTGGGATGAGCACTGGGTGTTGTATGGAAACCAATTTGACAATAAATTTGATATTTTAAAAAATCTAGTAAAAAAAAATCCAGAAAGCACAGAGGACCCCCATTAGATTCAAAAAAACCTGACCATCAACAAGGCATATCATAGTCAAATTCACAAAATTCTCAGGCAAGGAAAGAATCATGAAAGCAGCAAGGGTAAAAAAGTCCCTAGCCTACAAGGGAAGACAGATCAGGTTTGCAGCAGACCTATCCACAGAAACTTGACAGGCCAGAAAAATACTCAGTCACGAATTCTTCATCCAGTAAGGCTGTCATTCAAAATAGAAGGAGAGAGGGGCGCCTAGGTGGCTCAGTTGGTTAAGCATCCAACTTCAGCTCAGGTGACAATCTTGCAGTCTGTGAGTTCGAGCCCCGCGTCTGGCTCTGGGCTGATGGCTCAGAGCCTGGAGCCTGCTTCGGATTCTGTGTCTCCCTCTCTCTCTCTCTGCCCCTCCCCCGTTCATGCTCTGTCTCTCTCTGTCTCAAAAATAAATAAACGTTAAAAAAAATAGAAGGAGAGATAAAGTTTCCCAGATAAACAAAAATTAAAGGAGTTTGTGACCACTAAACCAGCCCTGCAAGAAATTTTAAGGGGGAGTCTCATACACACACACACACACACACACACACACACACACACACACAAAGCAACAAAGATTAGAAAGGACCAGATGACAACACCAGAAACCAACTCTACAAGCATCATAATGGCAATAAATTCATATCTTTCAGTAGTCACTCTAAATGTCAATGGATTCAATGCTCCAATCAAAAGACATAGGGTAACAGAATGGATAAGAAAATAAGATCCTTCTATATGCTGTTTACAAGAGACCCACTTTAGATTTAAGGACACCTTCAGATTGAAAATAAAGGGATGGAGAACTATCTATCATGCTAATGGTCAACAAAAGAAAGCCAGAGTAGCCATACTTATATCAGACAATCTAGACTTTAAAATAAAGACTGTATCAAGAGATGCAGAAGGGCATTATATCATAATCAAGGGATCTATCCACCAAGAAGACCTAACACTTGTAAACATTTATGTGCCAAATGTATAGCACCAAAATATATAAATCAATTAATCACAAATACAGAGAAACTCATCGACAGTAATACCATAATAGTAGGAGACTTCAACACCCTACTCACAGCAATGAACAGATCATCTAATCAAAAAATCAACAAGGAAACAATGGCTTTGAAGGACACACTGGACCAGATGGACTTAACAGATATATTCAGAACATTTCATCCTAAAGCAGCAGAATATACATTTTTCTCCAGTGCACATGGAACGTTCTCCAGAATAAACCATATACTGGGACACAAATCAGCCCTAAGCAAGTACAAAAACATTGAGATCATACTATGCATATTTTCAGACCACAATGATATGAAACTCGAAATCAACCACAAGGAAAAATTTGGAAAGGTAACTAATACTTGGAGACTGAAGAACATCCTACTAAAGAATGAATGGGCTAACCAAACAGTTAAAGAGAAAATTAAATAGTATCTGGAAGTCAATGAAAATGATAACGCCACAAACCAAAACCTCTGGTCATAAGAGGAAAATATATAGCAATCCAGGCCTTCCTAAAGAAGGAAGAAAGATCTCAAATACACAACCTAAACTTATGCTTTAAGGAGCTGGAAAAAGAACAGCAAATAAAACCCAAAACCATCAGAAGACAGGAAATAATAAAGATGAGAGCAGAAATCAATGCTATTGAAACCAAAAAACAGTAGGTAGAACAGATCAATGAAACCAGGAGCTAGTTCTTTGAAAGAATTAACAAAATTGATAAACCACTAGCAAGTTTGATCAAAAAGAAAAAGGAAAGGACCCAAATAAATAAAATCAAGAATGAAAGAGGAGAGATCATAACAAACACAGCAGAAATAAAAACAATAAGAGAACATTATTAGCAATTATATGCCAATAAAATGGGCAATCTGGAAGAAATCAACAAATTCCTAGAAACATATACACTACCAAGACTGAAACAGAAAGAAATAGAAAATTTGAACAGAACCATAACCAGTAAGGAAATAGAATCAGTAATCAAAAATCTCCCAAAAAACAAGAGTCCAGGGCCAGATGTCTTTCCAGGGGAATTCTACCCAACATTTGAGGAAGAGTTAACACATATTCTCTTGAAGCTGTTCCAAAAAATAGAAATAGAAGGAAAACTTCCAAACTCTTTCTATGAAGCCAGCATTACCTTGATTCCAAAACCAGACACAGACCCTACTAAAAAGAACTGTAGACCAATTTCACTGATAAACATGGATGCAAAAATCCTCAACAAGATATGAGCCAACCGGGTCCAACAATACATTAAAAGAAGTACTCACCACAACCAAGTGGAATTTATACCTGGGATGCAGGGCTGGTTCAATATCAGCAAAACAATTAACATGATTCATCACATCAATACAAGAAAGGACAAGAACCATATGATCCTCTCAATAGATGAAGAGAAAGCATTTGACAAAATTCAGCATCCTTTCTTGATAAAAACCCTCAAGAAAGTAGGGATAGAAGGAGCATACCTCAAGATCATAAAAACCATATAAGAATGACTCAATGCTAATATGATCCTCAAAGGGGAAAAACTGAGAAGTTTCCCCCTAAGGTCAGAAACAAGACAGGGATATCCACTCTCACCACTGTTATTCAACATAGTATTGGTAGTCTTAGCTTCTGCAATCAGACAACACAAAGAAATAAAAGGCATCCAAATAGGCCAGGAGGAGGTCAAACTTTCACTCTTCACAGATGACATGATACTGTATATGGAAAACCCAAAAGATTCCACCAAAAAAAAGTTAGAATTGATTCATGAATTCAGCAAAGTTGCAGGATATAAAATCAACGCACAGAAATCAGTTGCATTCCTATACACCAACAATGAAGCGACAAAAAGAGAAATCAAAGAATTGATCCCATTTACAGTTGCACAAAAAAAACATAAAATACCTAGGAATAAATCTAACCAAAGAGGTGAAAAATCTATACACTGAAAACTATAGAAAGCTTATGAAAGAAATTGAAGAAGACACAAAGAAATGGAAAAAGATTCCATGCTCCTGGGTAGGAAGAATAAATATTGTTAAAATGTCGATACTACCCAAAGCAATCTACATATTCAGTGCAATCCCTGTCAAAATAACACCAGCATTCTTCACAGAGCTAGAACAAACAACCCTAAAATTAGTATGGAACCAGAAAAGACCCCGAATAGCCAAAGCAATCTTGAAAAAGAAAACCAAAGCAGGAGGTATCAGAATCCCAGACTTCAAGTTATACTACAAAGTATAATCATCAAGTATATATAATCATCAAGATAGTATGGTACTGGCACAAGAACAGACACTCAGATCAATGGAACAGAATAGAGAACCCAGAAATAGACCCACAAACGTATGACCAACTAATCTTTGACAAAGAAGGAAAGAATATCCAATGGAAAAAAGACAGTTTCTTCAGCAAGTGGTGCTGGGAAAAGTGGACAGCGACATGCAGAAGAATGAACCTGGACCACTTTCTTATATCATACACAAAAATAAACTCAAAATGGATGAAAGACCTAAATGTCAGACAGGAAGCCATCAAAATCCTCGAGGAGAAAACAGGCAAAAACCTCTTTGATCTTGGCCGCAGCAACTTCTTACTCAACACGTCTCCAGAGGCAAGGTAAACAAAAGCAAAAATGAGCTACTGGGACCTCATCAAAATAAAAAATCTTCTGCACAGCAAAGGAGACAACCAGCAAAACTAAAAGGCTACTGACAGAATAGGAGAAGATATTTGCAAATGACATATCAGATAAAGGGTTAGTATCCAAAATCTATAAAGAACTTATCAAACTCAACACCCAAAAAACAAATAATCCAGTGAAGAAATGGGCAAAAGACATGAATAGACACTTCTCCAAAGATGATATCCAGATGGCCAACTGCACATGAAAAAATGCTCTACTTCACTCATCATCAGGGAAATACAAATCAAAACCACAATGAGATACCACCTTAGACCTGTCAGAATGGCTAACATTAACAACTCAGGCAACAAAAGATGTTGGTGAGGTTGCGGAGAAAGAGGATCTCTTTTGCATTGTTGGTGGCAATGCAAGCTGGTGCAGTCACTTTAGAAAACAGTATGGAGGTGCTTCAAAAAACTAAAAATAGAACTACCCTACGACCCAACAATTGCACTACTAGGCATTTATCCACAGGATACAGGTGTGCTGTTTCAAAGGACACATGCACCCCCATGTTTATAGCAGCACTATAAATAATAGCCAAAGTATGGAAAGATCCCAAATGTCCATCGATGGATGAATGGATAAAGAAGAAGTGATATATATATATATATATATATATATATATATCTATATATATATTTATTTATATGCACATATACAGTGGAGTATTACTCAGCAATCAAAAAGAATGAAATCTTTCCATTTGCAACTACGTGGATGGAACTGGATGGTATTATGCTAAGTGAAATTAGAGAAAGACAAAAATAATATGACTTCACTCATATGAGGACTTTAAGAGACAAAACAGATGAACATAAGGGAAGGGAAACAAAAATAATATAAAAACATGTAGGGGGACAAAACAGAAGAGACTCATAAATACAGGGAACAAACTGAGGGTTACTGGAGGGGTTGTGGGAGGGAGGATGGGCTAAATGGGTAAGGGGCACTAAGGAATCTACTCCTGAAAATGTTGTACTATGTGCTAACCAATTTGGATGTAAATTTTAAAAAATAAAATATAAAATTAAAAAAATTAATAAAAAAATTTAACAGCTACTTCTTAAAGAATAAAGAATAATTATTTCATATACCTTTTGGGGGATAAAATGCATAATCAATCCTTATGATTTTAGTATGACTAAATATCAACCTACCTTATAAAATTTATATTGAAATTAGTAAGCCTAGGGGCGCATGGATGGCTCAGTCGGTTAAGGGTCCAACTTCAGCTCAGGTCATGATCTCCCAGTTCATGAATTCAATCCCCACATTGGGCTCTGTGGAACCTACTTGGGATTTTCCCTCTCTCTCTCTCTACCCCTCTCCCACTTGTATGTGTGCTCTCCCTCTCTCTTTCTCTCTCTCAAAATAATAAATAAGCTATAAAAAAAATTAGTAAGCCCAAATTATCTTAGATTCTATCCAGAGAACATCAAAGTGACATATTGACTCCTAATTTATGTTTATGATGAGGAATTAATGGTGTTCTTGTTCTCCTGATCACTGAAAGAAGTAATATATGAGTTGGGCTTATGAAAGCTCCTGTCTAGGTTATGGCCCTTAGTAGTCATTAGTAATCCTTGTGTTTGAAATTTGTAAGTAATTCTTCATAGCATCTCAGTTCAGTCAATCAATTCATTAATACCTCTAATATAGCACAGCTCAGTTGAAGGACCATTTAGGTAACTTGTGTGTTACTAACAGTTACCTAACTGGTGTGTTTGCTTGTTTGTATTCACATGCTGTGGCCTTTATACCCCACAGCTTGGGTCCCTAATCTTTTCCCTCCCTTTTGACCTTCCTTGTGGCCTTCTGGAGAACATCATGGCCTTCAATAAAAGTTCTGGAATAAAAAGGCTGCATTGACCCACTAAACTCCACTCAGATCCCTTGCATATTATCAGGTCTGTGGAGTCAGTGTTAAGTGCTTCTAATAGCTTAGCTGTGTGACGAAAGGAAACTGTTGTATTTCAGAGCAAGCTCTCAGCCATCCCTCAGAAGGAACAGTTCAGAATCGAAGTGACATTTAATGGAAAAGACATACAAGGAACATGAAGTATTAGTTTCTTGGTAACTAGTGCCCTCCTAACCCACACAACCCTACCCGCTGCACACACACATTAACACCCATACATATGCCAATACACACACAGGAAAACATCTTAGAATAATAAAAAAAATTGGTAACTTTTGTTATTAACACTATTAAAATTATAGTTATTTATGTTTCACATAGATTCTAGGTGTTTCTACAAGGGACCATGACCCAAGGAAAATCTCGTGCCTCTACTTAGCGAGACGACATAAACAGTAAGGAGTAAGTAGCTCCTTCATTTATCTTAATCTGGACAGGAAAAAAGTGCCCACTGGTCAGAAACGGATGCAAGGCTTGATGCAAACAACCCATTCTAAAAAGAGAGGATCCTTTCACTACATGGTTCTTCTCAGATGATATGAAGAAATCTGTGATTTCTGTAAGGGATGGAAGAAATGTAATTGTGAGTAAACGAGCATGCCAGTAATCCCTTTTGAGACTCTGCTCTAATGAAACCACAACAGGAAGCATAAGAGAGTGTGAAGCTTAAATCACCGTGCTGTTCCCTTCCCCACATCCTTGCTTTGCAACAGCCTTGCTTTTTAACTGCTCCTCCTGCCACCCACATAACAACTTATTCATGTGTAAAGGTTGAAGCTGCATAATTACGGTAGAAACACAGAAAAGCTACACAGCCTGATGTGTTCAGCACATAATATTGGAGGGAGTAAGGGGTGATTTATACACATGGAGCAAGAAGAAGAGAGAAATAGAGACAGAGAGACATGAGAGAGAAAGGTGGAGGGTGTTGAGATTCTCTGCTTTGAACAGAATTGATTTCTGCAAAAAATTTTTTTTTTAAGAATAATAAAAATAAAATAAAAGAAAGTTTGTGGCTCTGCATCTGATAATGGCCACGAGTTAGCAACTAGGCACAACTAACCCTATTATAGGGAGAAAGTTCTACTTTCCAGACATCCAACTACCATTCCTCCAAAGACAACACATGGTATTCTCTGATATTTTTAACTCAAAAACATGGATTCACTGATCTTAGGAAGATTCTTATAAGTGATCTGGTTTAGAATTTCCTTCCAGGAAAGGCACTCATTTAGGCACACAGTAGGGACAAAGTAACTGCTAGTTGAATGAAATGAATTGTACCTAGTGACTAATTATGTCAGAGATGTATTGTTGTGGTGCTTTAAACTATATATACATATATATATATTTGGGGAGAGTTCCTGAAGTTCTTTAAATCATGGAGAACTGGTCACTGCTAATGAATTGGGAATGGGTCCTGGAAGATATTACTTCCAAGAAAGAGAATATAGATTGGCTAATGGTTGAAAACCACTTTAAAGCAGAAATTGTATGGCTAGGTTCACTTTTGTTACAAATACACAGGAAACCAGTGCCTGAGTATAACCCATGTATTATAGCTGAAAGTAGACCCTGATGGATGAGATGCCGGATATTTATATTATGCATTCTTACAGTAAATTCTTTTTTTCTTACAGTAAATTCTGTTTGCTTTTTAAAGAAATATAATGACACCATATCATAATTTATTTTCTAAATGTTTATTTATTTTGAGAGTGAGAGAGAGACAGAGAGAGAAACAGAAAGAGAGTGTGTGTGTGTGTGTGTGTGTGCACCAGAAAGGGAGGGGCAGAGACAGAGAGAGAGAGAGAGAATCCCAAGCAGGATCCTCACTCAGTGTGGAGCCCAATGCAGGGCTTGATCCCACAAACTGTGAGATCAAGACCTGATCCAAAATCAACAGTCAGATGTTTAACCAACTGAGCCACCCAGGCACTCCAAGCTTCTATAAGCATAATCCCAGCAGCACCATTGTACTTCATGGAATAGCAGACAAGTTTCTCGAGAGCAACTGAATGAAAACTCTCAACACTTTGGCATGACATTTATTGATCCCTTACAACTAGTCCAATTTGAGAGACAAAGGAAGGGTAAGAAACTAAAACTCCAAGGAATATATTAGGATCACAAGAAATCTTATGATTTATTTTATAGGAAGCATTTATATTAAAGCTGACATTAAGCCCTCAAATGATGCCTAATTCTGTAAGTGAGGAGATCGATGCTCCCCAAAGAACCAACTCTATACCTAAACCCCACTTCTGGATCATTTTTTAGAACTTATTTGCCATTTTAATTTTCTGAATTAGAAAAACGCAATCAGAGTCAACAATGCCCACAATGTGTGAAGGCAAAATTCTGGCTCCTGTTCACTGGATATGTTTGTCAGTCTCTGATCATTCTTCCCTAACTACTATTTATTTTTTAACCTAACTTATGGCACAATATTTTAAATCTATAGGTGTCTCTCTCTGTAGAGATTCATTGGCTCCTCTGAAACTAGAAATATAGGGCTACCTATAGACAGAGACATTCTGGGCTTAGAAATGCTTTTTGCGGTGGGGCAGCAGGGGGGAAAGCCTGGGTGGCTCAGTCAGTTAAGCATCCCACTCTTGATCTCAGCTCAGGTCATGATCTTGGCTCAGGTCATGATTTCATGGTTCATAAGATTGAGCCCAGTGTAGGTTCCACACTGACAATGTGGAACCTGCTTGGGATTCTTACTTTCCCTCTCTCTCTCAGCCCCTCCCCTCCCCTGCTCACTCTTTCTCTGTCAGAATAAATAAAATAAACTTAAAAAAATACATGCTTTTAGGATACTTGCTCATTTACAAAGCATTCACATGGGTTTCAATGGATGGGCTTAAATGAGGAAAGGGTAATATTGATCACCCATGACATGATGATGACGATGGCCATAGCAGCTCACATATGTTTCAACCACTGTGCTAAGTCTATAATCATCATGACAGCTCTGTTATTACTCTCCATTCACAATGGAAACCAAGCTTTACAAAGTGTAAGTAAATGTATGTTAGAATCTAGGTCTAAATCCAGATATGACTGATTTTATATGCCCTTGATCACTATAACATGTTACCACCCAAATGAAGAAATCAGAAATAGTTTTTATGCTCCCACCAGCTACATCAATGGAAATTTCCTCAGAAATTCTCTTCCTGATGCTTTTCCTCCAAAAGGTATAGAGATATTCTTATTTCTTCTTATATTCTTCCTTAGTTTTCTTGAAAGCCACACAGTGGTGATGTGACATTGATCTTATTAATTAGGCAAGGAAATAGAAAGAAAACAGTATGATTAGGGTTACTGATGAGATATAGAACTAAATTACCCAAATTTTAGTCCAGTTTCCTAATTTGGGTATCTTCTCACAAAGAATTATTTATATACATATACAAATAAATACTCTTTACTGTTTAATATTTTAGTTATAAAATTTTCCATTCCCAAAGTTATCAATAAATTACTGCACACCTGCCTTTCTTAAGCATGCTTACGAGTAACAAGGCTGCAGAGAAAATGAAAGTTTAAATAAAACTCAATGTTTGTGTGAAACCATGAGAGTGGAAATGAAATGTTCCACTTTTCTTTGTGACAGTGGAGGTATTACAAGACCCACAGGATTTCCCAACCTGATCCAGTTATATTGAAAATTCAATCAATTTCTAAAGACTTGGAATGTGTAGAATTCATCTCATTTCAGAAATCATCTCTTAATGTTTTTTGTCAGTCACATTATTTCTTTGGCATTATTGTCTAAATATGAGATGACCCACTGATGTCCCTCTGGCTCTACCAGGGGACTGGAGTCAGGTGGAGAAGGAGAAGAGGAACACTGGATCACACCCTTGATCAATATCCTATATGGACTCCCGGCAGGACAAAATCCTCCCAGAAAACACTCTTACATTCAATGGAGCTTAAACAAAGGCATTTCTTTTCTAATATTAACTTTGAGGACTCTAAAAAATGTAAGGCTTTTTATTCAGGGGGGTGGTGGGTAGTGGTTGAGATGGTGATGGTGCTTGAATGGAGATGTTCACTTTTGATTTTATTATTTTAACATTATACTTAGCTTTGTCACAGAAGTAACACATACAGTAAACCCTCCAAACAAAGCAGGAGCACTGGGAATAACTAAAATAAAAAAAAAATAAATAAAAATCAAAATTATACTGAGACCATACCTATCTGACACTTATTTTTGTCTTTGCTCTTTTTTTCCTCTTTATTTATTTATTTATTTATTTATTCACTTATTTATTTATTTTAAGAGACAGAGCATGAATGCTGCATGTGAGCGGGGGAAGAGGCAGAGGGAGAGAATCCCAAGCAGGCTCTGTGCTGTCAGCTCATAACGCAGAGCCCAATGAGGGACTTGATATCACAAATCTGTGAGATCATGACCTGAGCCAAAATTCAGGAGTCTGTCACTTTACCAATGGAGCCACACAGGCGCCCTGTTGTTCAATCTTCTGAGCACTTTAGATGGATTATTATATCATTGAATCTCCACAGCTACCCCAGAAGACAATATTTTTACTGTCCTCATTTTATGGATTAGAAAACCAAGGGTTAATATGCTTAAATGTTTCATCTAAGACTTCACGACTAGTACATTGCAATTAAGCTATAACTTCGTACTTGTGTACTTTCAAAGTGAGTGCTATCAACCACTATTTTATTCTGTTTTTTTTTTTTTTTGTGGTCTTTGTTATTCTGTTTTCATTCAATCTCTCAAAATATGCACTCCTCCAAGCTAGCAACAGCACAAAGGAAGCCAAAGATACAACTTTGAGTATAAATGTGATACTAATTTTTACCTAATTATTTTTTATAGCTTACTACTTCTTTTTAACTCACCTTTTTCACCTCCTTTACTAATTCCCCTGCCCCTCACATCCCCTGCTTCTGGCAACCACCAGTGTGTCCTCTGTCTCTATGAGCTTACTTCTTGTTATCATTCTTGTCGCTTAGACTCCATGTATAAAGAGATCATATACGTCTTCCATATACTTCCAAAATGAGTGCTATTAACTACCATTTTATGTTGTATATCTATGTATTCCATAGGAAGGATGCCAGGCCCCATTCTAAAGAGGTCCATCAGAGTTCCATCAAGGAAAGAAATGCAGACCAATCTAGTCTCCAAAGAAATTCATTCCAGTGGGAGAAATCACACATAAGAAATTCCAATCCCAACAAAATATGTAGGAGAAAGTTATGTGCAGAAATACAGGCTGTGTCCATAAGAGCCACCTTGGTCTTTATTCTGCCTGCCTCTAAATTTCATCTTAGATTCATAGCTCACACATTTCGAATACACCAGATATTCCCAGAAACATGTAATGAATGGATAGAAAAAGCTAGGATTTCTTCTCCCCTTGAAATATATGCAGAACTACCATTCATTTCCCTCCTGCTCTTCTTCTGCTGAATTCCAGGATTGAGTGAGATTTTGTAACTTGCTTCCAGAGTGACTGGAAATGGAAATTAAGAATGAAAATTAAAAGTTTTCAATTTCATCTTTTTTTTCTTTCTTTACTTCTTTCTCTATGTTAGACATACTTTTACCTCCACTTCTTTCTGGACCTCAAGGACTTTCATATCTAAAAGCAGGAAGGGGGCGCCTGGGTGGCGCAGTCGGTTAAGCGTCCGACTTCAGCCAGGTCACGATCTCGCGGTCCGTGAGTTCGAGCCCCGCGTCAGGCTCTGGGCTGATGGCTCGGAGCCTGGAGCCTGTTTCCGATTCTGTGTCTCCCTCTCTCTCTGCCCCTCCCCCGTTCATGCTCTGTCTCTCTCTGTCCCAAAAATAAATTAAAAAAAAAATAATAAAAATAAAATAAAAGCAGGAAGTAAGAAAGGTGTGGGACGGAGAGAAAGAGTAAAGTTTCTTTATTCCAGTCAACACTACCTCAAACAGAGATAAAGTATACTACTTTTTCTCTCATCGTAGTCACTGCCTCTTTAAGGCAAAAATAATGAATTTGACACATCTCGTTCACTCCACTACTTCTATGAGATGTTGCTTAGCAACCATAGGACATTGGTGAGAGGGAGATGTTAGAGCAGGTTGCAGAAAGAAGGAACTATCATTAACTCTGCAGATGTTAAATATGATCCATCCCTTATCTTCCTTTCTCTCATGTTACCTACTGGTCAGTTCAGACCCAGAACTCGGGGGTCACTATATAGTCCTTTACCCTTCAAGCCAGTGATCTGATCAAACCAAAGAAAAGAGATCTTTCACAGAGCCGAGGGACTTTTATGGTTACAAATAACAATGACCTGTATGCATATCATACCTCTTATTTTTCTCACATTTTTCAGGTGAGAAAAAAAAATAACTAAACGAAAAACAAAATATTTCAGTAGTTTCAGTGGCTAATTTTCACTTTGCAGTTGGACTTATCCTCTTGCACATAAAATGGACTTGACCTCATTAGAAACTGATCCTATGAATTTTTGAGTCCATGGGATAACAACATTGGACTATTTCTATGAGATCCTGATTCTGCCACAGGATTCTGTTTTTATTGTTTTATATATTTAATGCTCTGTACACATCAATAATTATCATTAACCTTTATTTGACTATTATTGCTTGATGATTTCAAGTAGTTCTACTTTTTAGTTATGGAAATTGTCAATTAAAACAACTCAAAGATCATAAAGTCTGGGAGATCAAACTTACTTCATAAAATAAATGGTAACCAAGAGCACAAATTTTATTGTGTATTTTCTATGTACCAGGCTCAAGGCTAATTGCATTAGTAAAGTATTCCATTAAATTCTCATAGCAACCCTTTAAAGTAAGTCCTATTATTTTAGCCACTTTTTCAAAAAGAAACAACGGTTTACTATCTTGTTCAAGATCACAGCATTTTCAGTGGTGGAATGAGTGATTGAGCCTAAATCTGTTCACCCTAAGAGGCCAAGCAGAGAGCCCCACTGCCATTCTTTCTAAATGTTGACTGCTACACAACTTATTCTTCTAAGATAATAACAAAGGAAGGGAGGGAGGGAAATATATTATTACCTGGTAAAACCATGCCTTCATCTTCCAATAATCGTCTAGAAAATCATCATCTTACTTCTAGGTGATTGAAACAGGACACATAAGTGTGAACACATTAAAAAAAAGATATTTATGGTATGATAAAAAAAACCACGCTTTTTGTTTGTTTGTTTGTTTTTGTTTTTTAGTCAGAACTAAATTCAGATCGGGTCTCTACTTAACTCTGTTTCCACAGTTGGGCTCAGTTTTTTAATCTTTCTACACTTCAGAGTCATAATCTATAAAATGGAGATTGTGATCCTAGCTTTGTATAGGCAATTGAGATTATAAAGTAAAATTGCATTCTTCATGTCCTATGCATATAAGACATCCAACACATATTGGTTAATATTATTTTTAGAAAATGAAATTATGGGTAAATAAGGATCTATGAAAATCTTAAATAGGACAGTAAGTAATCTGTGTTAATGGTATGAGAAATCCACAAAACCTGTTTATGACTGATTTCCATGGCTCTGTAATCATTGGCTCTTACGTCATTTTCTAAAAATTGTATAACCAACTCTTCAAATCCAAAAAACAATCTGTGAACACAATAATCATCCCTTCTTAAGAGCACACCTTCTGTATGGAACACACTATGCTATAGTCTATGTTCAATTCAGGTGCAAATACAACAAAGGGCCTTTCACGGAGGATTATAACAGAGAGAAGGCACACGCACAAGTAAATATGACAAGACAAACAAACAAAAGTGCTTAACTGAGTTTATTTAGAGAGGAAGGTTCCACTTCTGGCTGACATGTCAGGAAAAAGTTCCTGAAGGAAAGAAAATGTGAAGGAAGCCTCTTTAGTGGGCATTTGTAGGTGATTTGGTGGTGGTGATGGTGGTTGTTGTAGTGGCTTTTTGCCCCCTCCATACAGCAACAACTTTTACCTTCTGCATAACAGGATCTTATGATCTTATTTTTATTTAGGAGACTTGCTCTCCCTCAGTTTCAGCCGTGGTGATCTGGTGGTGTTGACGCCATCTGGTTATGTGTAAGCAGCGGGCAAGATCTGCACCAGTGCGAGAGTCCATGTTCCAGGCCATGATATTGAGTTCAGGTATAGACACATAATTCATGACAATCAGACCACTGAGACTCACTCTGGCTTTGACCCAATGGAAAGCTGCCTCCCTCTTCTGTATGACTAGTAGTATCTTCCTATTGCTTGACAGTGTTTCTATGTCTAGAATCTATTCTCATATCCCTACTGTTGATGACATCATTTAAGCACTGAGCTCAGCCATGCTTGAAGCTGAGACTCCACCTTTGGACTTAACTGGTATATTTTATTGTATTGTATTTTATTTTATTTACTTACTGACTTATTTATTTATTTACTTATTTATTTAAGAGAGCAAGGGAGTATAATCAGAGGAGGAGCAGAGAGTGGGAGGGAGGGAGAGAGAAGGAGGGGGGAGAAGGGCGGAGAGAGAGGGGAGAGAGAGAGGGAGAAAAAGGGAGAGAGAGAGAGAGAGAGAGAGAGAGAGAGAGAGAATATTCTTTAAGAGAAAACACATTTATTTATTTTTAAGAGACAGAGCAGAGGGCAGGCAGGGGAGGGGGAGAAAGAAGGAAACAGAATCTGAAGTAGGCTCCAGGCTCTGAGCTGTCAGCAAAGAGCCCAATGTGGGCCTCAAACCCATGAACCATGAAATCATGACCTGAGCCCAAGTTGATGCTTAACCAATTGTGCCATCCAGGCACCCTGAGAAAGAGAGAATCCTAAGCCTCCTGACTCCAGCAAGGAAGCTGACATGGGGCTTGATCTCACGACTGAGATCATGACTTGAGCCAAAATCAAGAGTAGGATACTTAACCAACTGAGCCACCCAGGTGCCCCTTAACCCGTGTATTTTAAGTATGTAAGCCTATATGTATTTTTCCCTACCCATTTTTGTTGCTTTTGTTTTACTTTTTGTCAGAAGTGATAAAGAACCTTGCTTATATTCATAACTGATAAAGTTTTGAAGAAGAAGTAAAATTTCAGCACACAGAGTGGAGAGAGACGTATTGGTAGTGGAAAAACTGTAGGCAAGGGCATAGCCTGGGCAAAGTGTCCAGGGAGTAGCAATGTCAGGCCACCAACCTGCTCTTCTGTTAGCAGCTGGAACATTTACTTCCCTTCAGGACAAAAGCTTTAGGTTGGCTTCCTCACCCCAGACAACTCCTGCTGCCTGAGCTGCTCAGACCTGCTGAGCCGTGTCCCCTTCCCCTGGTGAGGAAGAATGTGTTCACTCTTGTCACTGACCTAAAAGACTTCCATTGTCATGTGGTTTAGTGTCAGGGACTTTTTCTGCCATCTCTAGGATTCTGGCAGCAGGTTTTTCACATGGTTTTCAGCCTTTCCTCTTTAGCCATCTGGACTCCAATGAAGAAGAGAATTCATTTAGTGTCGCTGCATAAAAAGGCAGCTGTGGTCCTATCAGATAGCCTCATAATATTAATTAGGTGTGATGAATCTTTTGTATTCACGTTAACATGCTAAACCTGAAAGGGGCTGGAGACATGTTCATCCCCCAGCAAACAACTCTCAGGGAGAGATGGAAGGAATGACAAACACCACTGGCAGGGGCACGAGGATTATTTTCTTAACGAGATATTTCCTCCTGCGTACTTGTCCTAGAGAGTTTGGTGAGGCGGTAAAGCAAAGTGTATTTACTTAGAGAGAGGGAACACAGACTCCTGTCTGCCAAGTGGCAGTTCACTGCCTTTCATTCCTCCCTAAGGCATCAGCCAAGGGTATGGAGAAATGGCCATATTCCATAACTGGCCATTAATGGAATGCCTTTATTCTCCCTGTTCTGAGTCAGAACCTGACCCACTCATTAAAGACCCAGCTCTATCTCACCTCTCTGGTTTGGTCTTCCCCAAACACGTCAGTTCCTACAGGTGGAGGGAGCAAGGATGATGCGTCACGCATAATCTGTCTTCAGTAACACAGTCATTGGTAAATTATTCCTATTTTTCACAAATTATAGCCTACAGGAATATCATCCTCACTGTCTTTGCTATGTACTTTTTTTATCAGGAGAAATAGGGGGAGGGCCACCATGAACATGGTCAGAAATTGTAGGCATGCAAGGTCAGAAAATCTCCTTTTCTATTTTCTACGTCCCAAATCTCATAACAGCTCTCTCCTCCACTCCTACCCCCATGCCCCAGCTTTCACTTGAACTGCAAGAGCCTCCTCTAAACTATTGTCCATCCCTCCACTCTGGACTCTAACCTACCCATAAACCTCTCCAGTGCTTCCAAATGTAAATGGAATCATGCCACACCAAGGCTTATAACCCTCCAATGACTTGTCGATGTATTAATAAGACCCTTGTCCACCAGCTACTCTATGATCTGCCCTAGCTATCTCATACTCATTTCCCACCCCTCTGCCCTTTGCTCCTTCATTTGCTCAGTAAACAAAATGAACTTCTCATTATTCCTTGAACACATTAAGTAACTCCCAGTCTAAAGGCTTTGCACTCACCATCCTGAGGAATGTGTGTCCTCCAGGCATTCACATTGTTCTCTCCCTCACCAAACCCAAGGCTCTACTCATAGACCAAGTCCTCAAGGAAATCTCTGACAATGCTATTTAAAATGGCACCTTCAGGGGTGCCTGAGATGCTCAGTTGGGTAAGTGTCTGACTTTGTCTCAGGCCACATCCTCACCATTGGTGACTTTGAGCCCTGCGTTGGGTTCTGTTCTGACAGCTCAGAGCCTAGAGCCTGCTTCAGACTGTGTGTCTCCCTCTATCTCTGCCTCTCCCCCTCTTACACTCTGTCTCTCTCTCTCTCTCTCTCTCTCTCTCAGAAATAGACATTAAAAATTCTTTTAAAAATTAAAAAATAATAATAAAATGGCACCTTCATTTACCCCAAGGATACAAAACTACAGTTTCGAAGGGGTAGATGCACCCAAATGTTTATAGCAGCATTATCAACAATAGCCAAATTATGGAGAGAGCCCAAATGTCCACTGACTGATGAATGGATAAAGAATGTGTATATATTTATACCACATATATATAATGGAATATTACTCAACGATAAAAAGAATGAAATCTTGTCATTTGCAATGATGTAGATGGAGCTAGAGTGTATTATTATTAAGTGAAATAAGTCCATCAGAGAAAGACAAATATGATAGGATTTCACTAATATGTGGAATTTAAGAAATAAAACAGACAAACATATGGGAAGGGTGGGAGAGGAGAGAGGGAAACATACAAGAGACTTTTAAGGATAGAGAACAAACTGAGGGTTGATGGAGGGAGGTGGGGGGTTAAATGGGTGATGGGCATTAAAGAGGGTACTTGTTGTGATAAACACTGGGTGTTGTATCTAAGTGATGAATCAATGAATTCTACTCTGGAAACCAATATTGCACTGTATGTTAGCAGTTAACTAACTGTATGTTAACTAAAAGGTAACTAATTTTAAAAAAAAATAATAATAAAATGGTATCTTCACCACTCATTATTCCTTTATCATCAGGGAAGTTGGTATTACTTGACATTATCTGACTATACAACTGTTTAATCTGCCTCTCCCACTAGGATATAGGCTCCATGTATATATCCTATATATATATATATATATATATATATATATATATATATCCTATAGGATATATATATCCTATATAGGATATAGGCATGGATATTGTAATGATTACTACAACGTAACAGCACCTTGAAAAGTTTTTGGACAAAGTAATTATTCAATATTTATTGTTGAAGAGCATCCATCATAATTTATCTATTTGAAAGCCAATAATGTGTTTAGCATGTAATCGTCAATTGTGTGTTCCCTGGAGTAAAATAAACAATGGTATACAATTATGACCATCTATTTATAACAATAACACTGATGCTTAGAATAACATGTGGAGCCCAGCAAGCACTATATAAGTATATACATATGAATTTAATATGTAATACTATATAATACAAGTCTCTGAGGAAGGTACTATAATTTTCCCATGTTAAATGAATGAAAACCAAAGCACATGTAGTTTAAAGGATTTCCCCAAGATCATGCAGCTAGTACAGAGCAAAACCAAGAGGTGAAGCCACGTAAGCTGGCTCCAGATTCTAGAATTCTCACTAGAAGGCTATACTCTTTCATATTACTAAATTGTTTAGCATAGATAATGCTATATAGGACAGTGATTCTATCAATAGTAATTAATCAGCTATCGTCTTTATTGTTCTCTTTACCATCTCTTCTTATAAACCCAACCAAGATAATAAGCTTGAGCAATACCTAGGTCTTCTGTAACCCCACAGTGCTACATAACATAAGATGTGCACAGTTAAGTATCTGTTGATTGTTTAAAATTCAGATACTCTAGAGGGACTGAATCTTAACAGCTACTTAGCCTGTATCTTTATTGACTCCTAGCTAAGAGCAGAATCCTTAAAAAACAAAACCCAGAATAAGCACCTAATGGTAGTAGGAGAAGGGGTATGTGAATACAGAAGGGAAGAGAGGTAAGCACTTAGGTCAAGTTTGATGTGCTTTAAGTTTTGCTCTTGGAGTTTCATATTTTATTTCTCTCCCTTTCTTTTTCGAGTAAACACAAAATGGGGCAGACCATCTCTTTTAAAACAAATGTATCTGGAGTCAGAGTTTTTGGAATGGTAGAAAACACTGCAACCAATTCATATTTAGGCATTAGCACCTTCTCACACTTCTGTGAACTAGGAGTCTGCCTCCATTATGGATTTTTCACACTACTGCATTTTCCTGTGACAACACCATGCCAGACATCAACATTACGCATATTTTCAAAATCTATTTTGAGAACGAGTGGTTTTTCATTGAAAATGTTAGCAATAACAAATGCTCAATAATCATTATAGCTCTTTCTTGCTGAAATATCTAAAATGGTGACATAAATTGAATTAGTCATTGATAATAATATTCATATTATGTTATTTGACCTTTCCTATTTGGCATAAGGTTATTTTTTTGAGAGCAGTTGCAATGGCATTTATTGGACAATTCAGAGGTCTGTTAGAGCTAATTTTAACCTTTTCTCCTATTTAAGCAGTGTGGATAAAAATGTTTCTTCTTGGAAGCTACTTAAAAGTTTTCCAGTAGATTAATTCGCCTTCCTTCTTCTGTGAGCAAATATTATATTCTGTTTAGGAGGTCATGAGTCAGAGATGTGGAGATCTAAACTAATGCTGATGTGAAAATTTCAGCTATGACCCCAGAAATCTTCCTCAAAATGTCTTGCCTCGATAGTTGGAAAAGATATCCAGGATAAGAACTGAATTCACCAGCAAGGACCTCTTCGGTTGCCCCGAGCTTCCTTGTGATTTGCAGAAGCAATGCTTTTTTGTTTGTTTGTTTGTTTGTTTATCTGTTTATTCTCCCTCTAGATTTCTTATTTCTCTTTATATTTCTTACCCTATCCACAACCATAGTCCTTGGCATTTTCCTCCTTTCTTCCCTTCACTTGCTACCTTCTCAGATAGAATGAACTTTATAAATTCTAACTTGACTCCTCTCCTCTGACTTAAGCCAAAGAAATAACATGGAATACACAAAGTTTCACCTTGAGAATGCTCGATTTAAAAAAAAAAACAATAACATTGTTAGCTTTAAAAAAATCAGCTAAGTGTTAAATACTGAGGTAAGATTATATGTGCATGTTTTAGATATGTGTATTTGTGTGCATATATACATATATATACACATGTTGATATGTATGTAGACACACATGTACAATATATATGCATATTTGTACACATATATTTATCTTGCCTTGCCTTTGTGAATGAACAAAGCCTAGTCATGTAGTACAATTGAGACAAGCAATGCCCTCTTTAAACACCTGGGGCCTTCTCTATATCATGCAACCACAAATGTTCGATTGAGTCAATTTAGTGAGAAAATCAGGCAAAGCAGCTATTTCACCATACAGACAAAACATAGGCTAATTAACTTTTCCCACTTAACTTGTTTGGTATCATATAGACTTGATTCTGTAACAAAAAGCTAAGAGTATATATAGCCTGTTTGATATTTACCAAATGGCTATTTCAATCCTCTGAAATTCTGTATGTTATTACAGGAGTATAAAGCTATTTTCCAGTGAAAGTTCTATTGCATATCATTGTTTTCAAGATGGAATGCACAAAATATTAAGTTGTGTCTTAAAAATACGTGACTCTCTTGATATATACCTGTGAGTATTCATGTTCCTTCTCAGCTCCATCAGGCTAAGAGCTCCATTTGCCTGACTACATATTGAGATAGAAATCTATACTCCCTACCTTGCATTTTTCATCTCCCATTTATTCCTTAGCCTACTGAAATCTAATTTCTTCTTTCATCATCCCCTCCAACACGGCTCTCTCAAAGGTTAGCAAGAATCTTTGAATTGTCGGATGCAATGGCTTTTTCTCAGCCTTTATCTGGGTTCGAGTCTACATAACTTGACTGTTGGAGTACCTCTTGTGTGAAAATCTGGCATTTATGGAATTGCTCTCTTCTTTTCCAGTTCTGTGGACAATCTCTCAGAGGCTTACACTGGTTCATTTATCTCAACCTGTTCCTTAAGAGTAGGTGTCAAGATAAAGTCCTGTTCTTTTACCTTCATCTCTCCTCACACCACACCATTTTTGTTCATAACTAATGTTAGCCATTTCTAGATATGAAATCTCTGCCTATGTGGGTAGCATGACAAATACAAACCTTCAGCCTGGATCTGTCTCTGAACTACATTTGTAGTTTTGAACTGCCTGCTAGGCATTGCTATCTGGATATCCTATGGACACTAACTATGCTTGTATATCAAATCCTTTATCCTTTTTCCCCAGATGCAATCTCCCACCTATAAAGGGTAAATAGATATTAATATGCTCTACATTAATTATACTCTTAAGAGTTAACACATACTGAGTCCTTCCAGTATTTTAAGAGCTTTATATATAACACCATTTAATCTCTGCAGCTACCCTTCAAGGTAAGTTCTATCATTATAATTATTTTTAATGAGACACAGAAAGTTTTCTAAGGTCATCCAGCCAGATAGTAGCAGACCTTGACTTTTACCTCAATCTGGCTGAATGTGTGTTCTGAAAATCTACACTATTCTGTAGAAAGGTGGGGAAGGCAGAGGGAAAAAGAGGAATAAAGAAAGACTCCCACTTAAATAAAAAGTTGGCAGAAATATACTATTCATTGCACTCTGATTTTCTGAAGTGGAACTGAAACTTTATTTATTGAAATCTATGTTGATATATTCACTATGAGTGATTTTGTATTGAGTGACATGTGTCTCAAACTTTTTGTTTAATTGTTGTAACTTTCTCTTTGAACGGAAGCCAATTTGATATCCATTTGGCCTCCATATCAAGAAAATATGTTATATGCATTAGCTTTCCTCATTTTTAATTCTATTTATATATAATTGTAGAACTTAAGGGCTAAAAGGGATATTAGGAGTCATCTAAGAAAATCCCTTTACTCTATAAAGGGGCCTAGAGTGTTCAAGTAACTGTCCACAGTCACAGACTAAGTTCGTGGCACAACCAGGAATACAACCCATATCTTAAAATATCCAGTCCGTTGTTTATTCTACTGTGTCATATATTTTTTCATAACATATGTACTGCTTGAGAATAATATTGTTTTTAGTGTTTAAAGTCCTTATTCACAATTTGAACCTTATGCTACTTTACACAGAGTTTTATCCTTTCTTAATCAGCACTTGTTGGACACCTCCTATATGCAGAGATTTGTTTTAGTATTTCCATACAGCTCTTAGCATGCTTTTTGTTTGTGAAGAGCATGTACAGGTTCAGGGGAGCTCAGCATGGATTCTTCTAACAGCCTGGGCTGAGATGTCCCTTGGCTGGGCCCAGGAGAAGGGACCTCATTAGAGACAATAGAGTTAAGTATTTGGGGAGACAGCATGTTCAGTGTGGCTGAAAAATGAGGCAGGCGGGGCGGGTGGGGGAGAGATAGAGTTCAAGTTGACACCTGTAGCGCTTCTATGCTTGAGTTATTCCCAGATGGTGCAAGTACAAAGAATGGGCACCATCACACCTGAGGAGAGAGAACCATGCATCAGTAGCTTCTAGCTGGTGGCCACCATGGCATGGCTAAGGCACCCATTCTTCAGAACCTAATATGAAAGCAGTCAAACATTCTGCATCTCATATACCAGATAATGACCCCCCCCCAATAGTGTGTGCCTTTGGTCTGTACAGATTATAACACAGCCAACTACAATTACCACCTGATTTTTCTTTTCAATGCAACATTGCTTTATCATTGACCAGGTACACAATGTGCAGAACCATTTTATGAATTTCCTTTCATTTAATCCCTATAAGAGCCAAAGACCTGAAGTAGGGCATGAGCTATTACTCCATTTACAGATAAACAAATTGACTGAGTCATAAACTAATGGTTAAAAAGAGCTGACTCTGGCTCCACCACTAATTAATTCTAGCAAACCACTTACCTCCTTGGAATCACCTCTTCTTTTCAGGGTGCCTTTTATCCTAACATTCTGAATCTAGGATTCCCAAGTAGATGGTATGGTTGTGATATTCTTTTTTTTTTAATGTTTATTTATTTTTGAGAGAGAGAGAGACAGACAGACAGACAGAGTGCAAGCAGGGGAAGAGCAGAGAGAGAGGGAGACACAGAATCTGAAGCAGGCTCCAGGCTCTGAGCTGTCAGCACAGAGACCGACGTGGGGCTCGAACTTACAAACTGTGAGACCATGACCTGAGCTGAAGTTGGACACTTAATGAACTGAGCCACCCAGGTGCCCCTGACACTTTTATCCATTCCCTCTATTTTTATTTTTTGGGGGAGAAAGTAAAGACAAAGGTCTAACAATGTTCAAAATTGTTTGACACTATCTAATCCTGGAGTTCTTGTCCAAAGGCAACATACTCAAGAGAGGTGAGCATTTCATTCTTTTCCTGAGAAGAAAGTCAGATGGAAACACCAAACCTTTGTTTTGAAGCTATACTTACTACTAGGGACTGATTTGTGACCAAGTGTCTGAAGGCATTTAGAAACATAATATTTAGAGCTCCAACACCATTCTTTGCTTCTCCAATCTGGTTTTAGTACTAGATGAAAAGAAAAGAGCCATTTTGATAGACTATAGGTAACCTTACCCACTTCTATTCTAACTATTGTCCATATGCAAATGTCAATCTTACCAGGTAATTGTAACACAAATATAGCTTTTTATAGCCTTTTTTTTTTTTTTCATTTACCTTCACATCAAAACCATGCTTTTTAGTGTCCTCTCTTCTGGCTACATACTTTTACAACTAGTTAATGCATTATAACCTAGTCTGCCATTCGTCATTGTTAGACATTTTTTTTTTCAACCTCTTTTCAGTTGTTATCGTAAACAGTCCTGAAATGCCTATTTTCATATCTATAGCATACATGGTCTTTTGTAACAGGAGTTTCCTTTAAGTAAGTTCCCCAAGGTGGAATTAATGGGTCAAAGGCAAGCAGCATTGTTACCGACTTCTAAAATATTATCAAGTTTCTTTGTAAAAGCAATATAAATAATTCAGAAGTATGAATTCTCACTAAAGAGTAGTTATCTAATTTTGCTTGAACCATAAGCAAAATTAGAAATCACCAAAAGCTGAGCGTTTTCAGAAAAAGGGAATGCTGTTTTCTTTTCTAGTCATAGGGAATCACCATAAGGTCAGTTACATATCACTTAGTGTCCTAGGTAGAGACTCATTCTCTAGGTGTAATAGTAGAATGTGGTTAATTGACTTACCACTACAAGTTCATCATGATAGGAAGTAAGAAGTGGAGAGCTTTGTTTTGTTTCTGTTCCCATGAAAGTAGACTGTGACAAAGACTTGGGCAGACTTTCTCTGAGAGGCAGTCTCAGGAAGCACAAGTTGAGGGAATGGTGACAGAGGAGCCAAGAAAGGTATGTTAGTGTGTGAGTGATGCTTTGGGACCAGGCCTCCATCCCCTCTGGGAACATTCAAGTGTCTTGAAAAATGAACTATGCAGTTGTCCCATAGAAGTTGGGGGAGGCGGGGTACTTGCTTATGAATTTCAGTCAGGTTGCCATTAGTGTGCCAGAAATCCAGCACTTTCAGGGTGGCCTGCTCCCCTAGACCTGAAGAAATCTGTCAGTCAAAAAAGCAAACATACAGGCCCATGTGGTAAGAAGCTATCAGAGTGTTCAGGAAAGATCCACTGAAGCTATAAGTGAGATTAGAGAAGGCAGTGCATGTGGGACAGGTCATGGACAGCAATGCTACATATCTGAGAATAAGGACCTCCTACTAACAGTGTTCCACCAAAGGAAGAATGGATCTAAGAGCTGTGCTCATTCCTTTGGGTGTTTACCAAGGCTAAAGAAAGTTCCAGGCACAGTATTATGGTCAAAAACATAAGATCTCTTATACAGTTGGTATAAATGTTAACAAATCGATTAAGCCAAAGACTCAGTAATAACATATAATTATTTTAACTCAGTTAACACAGAATGAGATATTCTGGCTAAATGAATTTTCAAGTTTGACAAAAATACATACCTACCTACCTACCTACCTACTTAATTCTGGTTTTAACACTTGATGAAAATAACTTTCCACAGTCAGAATTACTTTACTTGTTTCAATAAGAATAGTTCAGTAAATGTGAGTAAATAGTTGTTTGATATTTTGGAACTTGTAAAGCATTGAAATAACCTTTCTGAGACGTTAATTTTCCTGATCCATGGACTCATGTTAGAAAAAAGTGTATGGGAATATGAGTAGAATGTGAATTGAGTCTACATACTCAATTGAGGACATACACTCAGTTTTTTAAATATCCTTAACAAATCTTTATTTATTGATTTTTATAAACTTTTTAATAAGAAAAATGTACAGACATGAGAAATCATCCTTTTCCTATTATACTCCTTTAGGGTTTTATCCTAAAGTTAATAATACATGGAAATACTTGCAACTTCAACTATTCTCTAAACAGGTGTCCAAAGATAAATTAGAACAGTTAGTAGAAATAACGTGAAAGAAAGAGGATGGTTTTTTGGGCTTGAGCAAATTAAGCTAAAAATGTGCAACACATTAGAAAAAAAAAAGATAACTTTGTCCAATAGAAGAGAGATTAGTCCTAGAATAATTATACAAAAATCATAATCACAGGAGAAAAGTTGGCTGTGCCTCTCCACACTCCACGAGGGCAGAGGGAATTTAAACCAGTGAAATGTTGAGTATTGCATGGCTGTTTGAAAGGCTATCCCTGCTGTGGAGATGGACAGATCAGGCTGTTTTTGTCTCACAGCATTAAATCTAAAATCATCTCACTTACTGTCCTTTCTCTAACTCCATGCTAATCAAGCAGCCTTCTGATTATAATTTGGTTTCCCGCATTGGTCTGCCTACAGGGTGAGAATGTGCTGGCCATACTTATGCAAGTATTCCAGTCCACAGGGAGACTATATTTCTCATTGCAAATTAATGGATTAGCATCCTTATCTACATCATTTTCATGAAAAACTGGAGCCCTCTTGTGATGATATAATTTGGCTTGTTTGCCCAGAAGACAGAGGTCCAGATATCGTGTCATCACAGGGTGGCCTCTCTGTGGGGTTTCTCATGGAATAGCCATTGAGCCCCACTCCCTAAACTTCAACAACACTCTTTCCTAAGGCTTCCCATTTAAAACATGTGTTTGTTGTTGTTCCTGATCATTATTAGCCTGAAAATTCTGGCAGGTAAAACTTTCTGCTGAGCCCTCAAAACTTCAATTATAAAAAATCCAAAAGACCTATATCCCTTATAATTACCTATTTTAATACTTCACTGATGAGATGGAAAAAAGGAAAGGATGATTTTTTCCCCTTTCTTGGCACCATTTCTGAGATCATTCAGTAATCTCACACAAAACCCAGCTCCAAACCTCCTAAAAAGAGGAAATATCAGAAAGAAAGGGACATGAGACAGACCATTTTGTAGCTTGGGAGTATTTGATATCAGAGACTCTGGAATATCACTGTCTGGATTTGAATTCTTGCAAAGTTATGTATGATCTACACCAAGATACAGGATTTTTTCTATTCTTTAGTTTCCTCATCTGTAAAATGGGGACATTGATAGCAGCCACATCACAGGATAATCATGATAGTTTGATTACAGAATTTTTTAAAAATTAAATGACCACATGGTGTTTTAAAATTCTTGCACTTACCAAATGTGTTAAATGAGTGGCATAAAATTCTAGACACTGGACTAGTGGCCTAAAATTCCAGACGCGAGTACTTGACCTACAAGATTTATAGAACTTAGATCCAAATCTTCAACACTACTATTCCTGGCAGCTGCTGTAATGCAGTAGTGACTTTGAGCCTCTTTTAAACCCACATTAGAAACCTCATTGATTCATTTTCTAAGGTTTCCAGGAAGTAAGGGTAGTATGTATGCACAGAGGATTTGTTGCTGTGAAGTGCTGTTGGATATACTCCCAGATCTGCCAAGAGGTTCTTCCTAACTTGTCTTGATCTGCAGACCCTTATCTATTGTCTCAGGTCCAGCATAACCAGAAAGGCAAGTAACAGGTAAATTTGTTGGCCTCTGAGATTCTTCAATTCTCAGATATGGATTCTGATTTATGTCTATTCATGAACATCCATACAGTTGACCTCCTCCCTCACTGGTCACTGGTCTCAGAGAATGCTGAAGCTTTGCACCAACCAGCTGAGATTCTTTCAGACAACGTGAGACCTGATTGTCTGCTGTTGCTCTTGGGTTACGTTGTCAGTTCCCACAATTTGGAACAAAAGTCCCAAAGTGTTATACTGGTGCTGTTTAAGCATTTTATTATCTGTGGGTAATAAAAGCCTGAGATACATTTTATCTGATCTATAAATTTTACTACTATTATACTAGTAGACTACATTAGAAGAGGGCATGTTCAAAAAATAATAATTTCCAGGGCTCTTGGAATTTCCACTGACTCAGACAGTGAAGCATCCAACTCTTGATCTTGGCTCAGGTCATGATCTTACAGTTTCTGAATTCAAGTCCTACATCAGGCTTTGTGCTGACAGTACAGAGCCTGCTTGGAAATCTCTCGGTCTCTCTCTCTCTTCCCCTACCCCACTTGTGTGCTTGCTCTCTCTCTCTCTCTCTCTCTCTCAGTCTCCCTCTCTCTCACAAAATAAATAAATATATTTTTTAAATAATAATAATCTCCTTAGCATTCTTTGGACTTGTCTGCATCCTGGCTTATCAGCAATGGTTACTCTACACATCTCCAGTTAAATATAGATAGCCTACTTGGGCATTTTCCAGATGATAGAAGGTGAAAGACTAAATATAGAAGTGTTCTGTCTTTCCACATTACTACATCATGCATAAAGTCTGTCAGTAGGCTTGCGCCAGGTATGGTCTTAAGTATCGAAATTGGAAGTATATCAGCTGGGGTGGATGTTTGCCAGATTCAATGTGACATAAAGTATTTTAAAATTTGTACTCATGACTTGACGTAATGTGCTATTCTGTCTCAATTGAGGGAAACAATTACATTTCAGTGTTATGTAGATAATTGTCTTTTCACGTTAATGTAAATCAAACCTGCACACCCACCCTTACAACTTGTAATATTACCCTTGTGTAGTAAAAGTGAATCTCCTCATTATTCCCTAATACGCAGGCAAGCTGGGAAGCCCCACTTTAAAAATATATGCAGTGAGAGCCAAAGTTATTTTCACAGAGGTATTTATTTTTACTACTCAGGTTATAGAAGAGCATCACACTTGCTTTCTAATGTGCCTGGCTTTTACACCTGATAAACCTAAGTTATTCTGTAAAATTCACAGGAAATGAACACTTATTTTTGGAAGAAGAGTGAATTGGGAGTAAGAAGAAGAGCCAAAGGTATTAGCTCTTCATCAGAAGCATCTGTGATTCTAACATCTTCCCAACTCCTGCCAACCTCCTCAAATTCTTGGTCCTCCAGGATACCTTTCTTCCATAAATAGAAATGATCTTGCAGGAAAAAAAAATCTATCTAGCAGTTCAAAACGACTATACAGGCAGCACATTTTTTTGTTTTTGTTTTTAGTTAGTGGCCTCTTCAAACATCACTGGAATGCACCTGTGGTCCCCAAAAGCAGCCGAAAATTTTATCATCAAGATGGGTTCATTGGGCTAAACGTTGCTGTTCCTCATCAAAAGCACATATCACTTGAGGGACCAAACACTGCCAGTAAGATCTTGGTGAGTGTATTAGTTGGCTCATCTAACATTTGCTGAGAGTTTCCTACACAGCAAGCATTGAACTAGTGGAAAGGTGGCATTCTTAGGTATGTGCATGCCTTTCCCTGAAAAGTCCTGCTCATTTTGCCCACAATAGCAGGTTCATGTTCAAAGTTTATATGCAGGAATTTGCTGTGGTATAGTGGCAGAGCAGGCCTTATTTAAATCCAATTCACGAACTATTTAACAATCAGCAGTCCATGAACTTAACTCCTTGACCTCCTTGGTTCATTTATAAACAATTTGCAGTGTTGCTTCAGTTCTGTGTTCGGGGAATAAACTGAAATCTATTTACCAAAATGATTAATATCCACCCCTACTCAGTGATATGAAAAATATATTAAAAATTTATCTTTTGTAAATAACTTGTTTGCTTGAAAAATCAGGTATATTAAAATGGCTGAGAAGATCTGCTTTTTGTTATCTGTGTCCAATGAGTCCTGAAGCAGAAGAGCCCTTAAAGATGTTCAAGTTCACCCCCCTTATTCTATGTGTAAGAGCTGAAAGGACTGGGGACTGACTCCCCCCCACTTCTTCCAGGAACTCCTTCTACATCCTCAAACACAAGTTCCTCTGAGAGTTTTGCAACTATTAGTTTCTCTTAAGATTATTTCATTCCTAATTTTAGTGAAGGGGAAAGCAAAACTCATAGGTGTCAAAAATAATGGAATGGCCTTCTTCTCTGAGTCTAGTTCACTAGGAAAAAGGCAAAGTTGAAAGTTCCGTAAGTTCAGTATGAGCAATTACTAACATTTATACTGTTGCTAAAGTGCTTTGTTTTGTTGGATACATCTGTGTTCCACTTTGTGGACTAACTAAACCAGGATAGCTCTTCTTTTCTGCCATGGATATGAAATCCAACAGGTAAAATTTTTTATCTCATTTTATATTTTTTTCTACCTTAATGAATAAATTATTTAAACTTTGCAAAAATACTATTTTGGGGATCTGGGTCTTATCTGTGCCACCACTGACTTGCTTATGATCATAGGTATGTCACTCCCCATCTTTGGGACTCAGTTTCCTCCTTGATATAAAGAGAGAGAGAGAACGGTCCCTAAAATGCCTTCCACCTTGGAAAACTCAGAGTTGTGATACTCAACCACCAAGGCCCCTCCTCGGTTCTTTGGCGTAATACTGGGGACAGTCTCAGGGATTTGTATTTATTTATATCTGTGTCTAAACATCAGTAAGGTTTTTTTGAGTTGTTTGATAGGGTCAAATCTCTGAGCAAAAAAAAAAAAAAAAAAAAAAAAAAGAATTAAAAAGAAAAAAGTTCAAATCCTTATCTGCTGTCTCCAGCTCTACGGTTGCCGATTCATTTTTAAATTAAATTTCTATCTTATTTTTCTTCTGCTTTAAAAGTATTTTTAATTTTTTGGAAAAAGTCCAAACTTATTAACAAGGCCTCTGAGACCCACTGAATGTGGTCTCTGAATATCTTCAGGAACTCCCCTTTTTTCTTTTCTTTTCTTTTCTTTTTTTTTTTTGAGAAACTCACATTTTTCAGACTCCTCTAGCAAATTTCTGCCTTTCTTTTTCACATCCCAGGTACACTTAAATGTTCTCCACTCCTATTTCAGCTTTAACATGCTGCCTTCTCCCTTGTGGCAAGGACACTTATCCCCGGTGCTTAGCCAGGCCGACCCCTACACATCCTCTACAGTTCAATTACATTGGGGCACATTTCCTAAATGCCTTACTGCCCACAGAGACGGGTCCAGGTACTTGTCTTATTGTGCTGCTGCAGCTCCCTGCATTCCCTTCTCTCAGGTCCAAACCTTCAGTGCAAGTGTCACTTGCATTTCTCATTCCATTTTATTTTCTAAAAAATTGTTTTAATATTTATGATTGAGAGAGAGAGAAACAGAGAGACAGAGCAAGAACAAGGGAGGGGCAGAGACAGGGAGACACAGAATCTGAAGCAGTCTCCAGGCTCTCAGTTGTCAGCACAGAGCCCTTCACAGGGCTGGAACTCATGAACTATAATGAACTATAAGATCATGACCTGAGCCGAAGTCAGATGCTTAACCGACTGAGCCACCCAGGTGCCCCTCATTCCACTTTATTTTCTGATGCAGCTTTTAGTTCTCAGTATAGCGAAGTAGGTAGAGGAGGTAAAGCAGTCGCTCTGTAAGTATGTGTGGCATGAATGAGCAAAGGAATGGAAGCAAAAAGATGCTTGTGAGGGCTCAATAATTCAAAGGATCTCTCTCCATTGCCCAACTAGCTAAGGTGTTCTACAGATTTCCCTAGGTTACAGTTCCTCCACTGGATCACTAGTAGGTGGTCATCAAAAATGACGGCACCATCTCCATAATGGTCCAGATCTCTATCCTGGGCACAACTTCCTGAACACTTCTAGTAAACGCTGCTTGTATTAGGCCATTCTTCTGCTCCAGTTTGTTCAATGTCTCCCTGTTTCCAACCATTTCTATTGCATTTCTTTTACTTTAGCTGGCATGAACTATCCTTCATTATTACAGTCCATGTAGCCCATTCTGTAATCCCTTTCTCCTGTTCAGTCGGTACCATATACTTCAAACAGTGGCACCCTGTAATGTCACATCCACACGTTAGTGGTTATTCCCATTTCTCTATATTCAAATATGATTATCTGTTTAGTGTGAGATGTTCCCATTCCTTTCCACCAATCCCAACCCTTCTCACCCTTTAAGATCATTTAAAAAAATTTTAGAATTTGATTATTTTTGAGAGAGAGAGCAAGACAGACAGAGCATGAGTGGGGGAGGGGCAGAGATAGAGGGAGACAGAATCTGAAACAGGCCCCAGGCCCTGCACTGTCAGCACAGAGCCCAATGCAGGGCTCAAACTCATTAACCAAGAAATTATGACCTGAGGCAAAATCAGATGCTCAACCGACTAAGCCACCCAGGCGCCCCTCTTCAAGATCATTTTAATTGAATACTTTGTTAGACTCATTGGTTAACATCAAAAAACTTCTACATCTGAGATCTCAAACAGGTATCACCTTTTTCCAAATTCAGCCCACTGAGCTTTTTTTTTTTTTGACCCACAATAAGCTTTTTAAAAGGTTAATTACCAAACAGTAAAAAAACAAGAGCATTTGCACAAAAGTAAGGATTTGGGGTAAGTAAGGATCTCTCAAAAAACATCAGAACGTTTGGCAACAGTGGATGATATCAAATGCCCAAAGAGCAGTAATTATTTGATACTGAGATGCACCCTCCACCGTTGGATGGTCCATTACCTCTTTACTTACAACCATTCTCAGCTAGCCCTTCTTATTCATATATGTTAGTTGCCTAGCCTCTGTATGAGTTTGAGGTCCTTATATAGGGTAGTTTGGGAGGGTTGTAAGAAACAAATTACCCACTGAATCAAAGACCCTGCTCATCATGAACTCCCCAGCAAACGTTTATCTTTCCACAGTTTTTTTTTTCTCTTACTGTTATTCAGGGGACACCTGTACTAAAAGAATTTATTGTCTCTGGTTTTTGTGTTTCTGGGTTTTTTGTTTTGTTTTGATCTGTTTTTGTACAGAGGATTCACATACCCTTGGTTGCCACTAAGATAACAGGGAGGGACAATCAGAGATTTCAAAAGGCTTCAAGCTACTGCTTAACAACATATGCTCTCTTAAAAATACAGGAATTTATAAAAATGCCAACTGTTGGAATTTTAATTTTCTGTTATAAATCATTTTCACTCTCTTTTTTTTTGACAGCTGAAAGCTGACACACATAATTATTTCTTGTTAGATATTGAATAGAAAGGCCTGGAAGATATTGTTGAGGCTGTTCAGCGATGAGAGAGGACAGGAGACCCATAAGTAATGAAGGCTTTCCTTCATAATAGCAATATTGTTGTTCATACTATGTGATAATTAGTTATTAGTCAAAACACAGGATAGTTCTGATCTGTGCACAATGTAGAGAGTACCTAGAATTTATTTCATCATGTTATTTCTGCAAATCTTATTTGTGAATACCTTTCAGAGTATTCAGTGGAGAGTGAACAATGGCTCGGTCAGGACACAGAGAAGGTGATAACCTCACAGTTGGAAGATGTAATTTATTCTTCGGACACCCAGTATCAGCGAAATACATGAGAACTGAGAGGTGGAGGACTTGGACATAATATATTGAAGCATTTTCAAACTACACTCAGTTTCTTCAAATAGTCTGGGTTCCCCCAGGAGTTAGTGACTTCTTGGTAAAAGAGATGATTGAGAAGACATTTGATGGTCAGTTGTAGGTGACTAGGTACTGAAGCATCCACTATGGGTTCAACTACAATTTCTCATGTCACTTCTAGACCATAGTTGTGTAAGACAATTCTGTCTCTCAAACTATGAAAATATATCCATCCACATTTATTAAAATGTTCATAATGGTCTACATAAGGTGTTGGAGTTTGGAGTATCTTTAATTTCTGTAGACTTTCTGAATTTTTAAAATTAGTACACACCATTTCTTAAAAAGAAAAAAAAATCACAAATCCTAAAGAGAAACCCCTCACTGTTTTCTTTGGATTGGCTAAGGAAGCCAGCACCACTACTTGAACTTAAAACATCAAAAATAAAACTATGAATTTTTGGAATAGCTAAATGTTTTATAAAAATAGATGAGATCCTTAATGCAGTCTCCAAACCTAATTTAAAACCATCTTCTCCATAAAGTAAGTCCTGGTTATCTTAAACAACAACCCAGCCTCTCTCCCTCTAGCATTCCCTATGGCATATCCTATAGCTACCACCTGTTTAACTACTTATGACCTAGAATTAATTATCATCTTCTGTGTATTTGTTCTGCCTACTCAACTAGACTGTAAACTTTGAAAGAGCTGCCCCATGACAGCAATTAGCAGAACACTTAATAGACTTGTACATGTATAATTTAAATGTTTCTAGTGTGTGTATTACCATTTTCCCAACAAAGATGACCATATCTCTGTCAGTTTTTTTTTCATCTTTAGAGAATTATAGATCTCGTTCAATTGCAAACAATACCCAAATGACAGGTACATTGAAAAGCATTTGCCTCATAAACCTCATAAAGGTTTATGCAGAAATACTGACTTTTTTTTAAACAAAAGATATTTGATAGTCAGTAATCTTTCCATTGTGTGTGTGTGTGTGTGTGTGTGTGTGTGTTTCCCCCAAATACAATAATGAAGCAACAGCCCCACACAATAACCAGGAACTTATTTGCATTACCTTTAAGAATGAATTATATGAATTGTAGTTTTTTCTCACCTTCTGTCACCAAGCTACACTACTCAGTTTTGGTTAAGGTAATATTCTTCTCTCTTTGCTATTCTTTTCTTCTCTTCTCTTTTCTTTTCTTTTCTTTTCTTTTTTTTTTTTACATTACCAGAATACAAACTAATGAGAAAAGAGAATATAAGATATTCTTGAAGGGTATACTGGAGATAAGGGCTGTCACCCTTCAGAATTGATGATTGATTGCTAGATAGATAGATAGATAGATAGATACAATAAAAATTTAAGAGATGTTTTGTAAATTTATGGTTAGGGGTATAGTTATTGCCAAAAGATACATAGAAACATTGCTTTGGTTTCTATTAAACTATATTTTTTAAGAAAACTATGTATATATATTTTAATTTTTAAAAATATTTTAAGTCTAATACAGTGTTATATTATTTTTAGGTGTACAATATAGTGATTCAACAATTCTATACATCACCCAGTGCTCATCAAGATAAATGTACTTTTGGGAGCTTGGCTGGTTCAGTTGGAAGAGCATGCGACTTGATCTTGGGCCATGAATTCAAGCCACACGTGGGGTATAGAGACTACCTAAATAAACTTAAAAAAATGATAAGTGTAACCTTTCTTAACCCCCTTCACCTACCTAATTCACCTATACTTTAAATGAAGAGTATTGCACTAGACCAGGGTTAATGCCAATATTGGTCTTTCTCAGTGTGCTTCCATCTTCATAATCATTTTCATCTCTGGATAAAATAATTGAAGCCAATCAAGATCATCGAAATTTTTTTCTGAAGAAATATTATAGCAGATACTTTGGTGTAGTTCAAAACAGCCAATTTTCAACCTTCACCCCAGCAGCACTTAGATAATGATTGACCAGTGTAGGGTACTAAAGCCCAGTACTTGCCTCAAGGCTTACACTCAATTTACACTTCAGAGGTTTCCAGGGGATCAGCCTAAGGCTAGACCTCATCTGAACCCATATATTTACTTTTTCTTCCCTTCTCTAATCTGCTTCGCTCCCAGACAGTTATCTCCATGAAGTACTCCTTTGACAAACTGGTTACACACAAATCCCTATTCCAGTCTCTTCTAAGAAACGAAACCTAAGACAAGTAACATTAAAATTCGATTGAGAGAACTAAACTATGTATTTTGACAATCAATCTTCGATAATAATATCCACAGTAGGTAAGAGTATTTAGGAGAATCATAATGGATAGGTAATTGAAGTCTTTACCTTGGACCGATATCTCTCAACCAGAGCAATTTTGCCCAACGGGCAACATTTGACAATGTATGGAAACATTTTTAGTTGTGGGAAATGGGGTGAGGCATCTAGTGCATAGTCGTGAGAAATGCTGCTAGAAATTTGCATTGCACATGACATCCTCTTCCAACAGAGAATATCAGGCCAAGGATGTCAATAGTGTTACTATTCAGAAACTCTGCTCTATATCCAACATAGTTTTTAATTCCATGCCTCTGGATGCATGCGTGTGAATGTGAACGTGTCTATATAGATTTTAAGTTGCACTACATTGGCCCTATTTCAAATCTAAAGAAGGTGCATCCATTTTTGTTTCCCTTACATCATGGATTTTGATTAAAGCCCTACAATTTAAGAGTACAAAAAAATCTACCCAGACATGGCTTGGGATGCATTCAAAAAATATATCGGGATACCTGATTGACCAAATCAAATGTTCTTTTCGAGCAGGTATCTTATTTTTTTTCACTGAAGTAATTGTCACTTTCCTCTTGCTTTGTCCTACTTCCCACCTCGTGTGATAAAAGGACTAGCTCATACATGGCCTGCTTTGAATCATATACCTACAAGACAAGTATTTGGGGCGGACTTTGTTTTGTCTTGTGTTTTGTTTTTATTTGCTGGGCACAATGAAGTTACAATATTTTGTTATAAATGCACTTATGTATCTATTATGTATTTATGAATACACGAATGTACTGATTTATACATATGTTCTTGTCATTTTCTACTATTAAGGTCATTAACATTAATATTCTCAAATAATTGAATTCTTTTCTTTTTGGCAGGAGGAAGTTGCATTAAGTTTAAAATTCCATTTAGTGAATCCAGAATTGGCACCATCTTAGCAAGCCAGGGCATACAGACCACATACCCAAAAGGAGGCAGTGAATGTGACTTTTGCCACCATAATTCTTGCCTGTGACCAAGCCCAGTCTCATTGTGTTTGAAAGATATCCTTCAGCTCATCCCATCAAACCATGCAGGGTTAGTTTGAAAGGGCTGACTCCCATTTGTGTTGTTCTGAATCCATCTGACACTCCAGTATAATAGATTCCTTAGAGTATCTGAATGCCAACTGATGAAGGAGGTGACGGTGGACCTACAGCTAACAGCTACCTCATGGCTTTTAGTGGGGCTGCCCGGAATCCAGGAAAAGCTTGGCTTGTGGGAAATGGGGCACTGCAGAGGCAGCTGAGACAAATTCGATTCATGAAAATCCAAGTTTACACAAATGCTGAATAATGGACAAATTATAGAAAATAATTATGCATGTTGTGGATTTAATGATAGAGTTCCTTTAAATTGCATTACCCAAGTACATTTACAATATAACTTCATTTAAAAAAAAAGTCATACAGAACATTCCAGGAAATAGTTATTTTCAGGACTAAAATTATAAATTACAGAAAGTGTCGAGAGAGACCTTATTGATCACACAGCTTAAATTTTAACATTTTAACCATGAGGAAAAGTGCTCAAAGAGGTGCAGTACCTAGTAGTCCAGATGCTTTCAACATCATGGAAACTTTGATTTGATAGTGTCTGTTTTTATAAGTGGTCACATATCTAGAGGGGCTTGGTCTGAGATAATGCTAACTTTCCTGTGTGTGCTAAGCTTCCCTTCCTTTGGAGGATTTACACAGCCATTGTTGACTCTGAGAATCACGACTCCCTAAGGGCTCTTTCACAACTCTTGAGTCTGTTATTACCTTCAATGCCAAAATTATCAGCCTTTCTAGGGAGATAATCAATCAACCTGATGGTTCAATAAGTGCTTGTTAAATTGCATTGAACCAAGTTTGTTCACCCATCCATCCACCTGTGTTAGACTCTGGGGATACCATGGTGAAAAAATATAAAGTTTAAGTAGACCAGATACTCTCCTGATGAGTTTTTGTGGCACAATTCTAATGCAAAGGCTAGCAATGCCCGTAGGACTCCAAAACACTTCCCTCATCTGCTCTCTGAAGTTTGAAACTCTTTAAAAATTAATGGACATCCTTGGGAGGCAACAAGTTTGCTAACAAGCAAAGTTGTTTACACATTTAACTGGAAAAGAAAGTGAGAGTTGACTCAAATATCAGGCTAAACTCCTGGTTACATATACATTTCTCTGGGCTTCAGTGGTGCTTGTCTGTGATATAACTCTTCCTCTCTCTAACAACAGACTCCGTTTATTCAGTTATGGGGGTTGGCCAGAACCTCATCTGAGCCAATGCAATGTCTTCAGCCTTTGACCATATTGACTGATTCAAAAACAGGTTCATTATCCATGTTATACCAGCCAAGGCATTCTCTAAGACTTTTAAATTGTGATCTGGGACTTTCTCTGAACCTAGAGCTGCCAGTGGCCCTGTTCCATACCAAAAGAAGAAAATGCGGGCGTCTGGGTGGCTCAGTTGGTTAAGTTTCCAACTTAGGCTCAGGTGATCTCACAGTTCGTGAGTTCGAGCCCTGCGTCAGGCTCTGTGCTGACAGCTCAGAGTCTGGGGCCTGCTTCGAATTCTGTGTCTCCCTCTCTCTCTGCCCCTCCCCTGCACATTCATTCTCTCTCTCTCTCTCTCTCTCTCCTTCTCTCTCTCTCTCTCTCTCTCCCTCTTTGTCTCTCTCTCTCAAAAATAAATAAACATTTAAAAAAATGCGAAAAAAAGAAGAAGAAAATAGAACTGCCAGTTAGCTTCCAAGAAGTAGAAGGAGGATCCATGCATGAGAATGTCTATGTCTAGAAATTATTAAGGATTATCAGGTGATTAAAAATACACATTTTAGAGCCAGACTGCCTGGGTTCAAATTCATAGTTTTCTGCTAATTCTGAAACCTTGAGAAGATTATGTATCTACTCTTTAGCTCAGTGTGACTTTAAGTATGATGAGAATACAGTATACACCTCATAGGAGGACTAGGTCAGATTAAAAATGGCCTCAGATTCTTTGATGCTCTTCTCCCTGATATCTGGGAATACTCTGTGATTGCTTTAGAACACAGAAAAAGTAGCATTGTGTCAGTTTTGTGGCTCAGGCCTTAAGAATCTAGCAGCTTCTACTGTTTCACTCTTGCAACATTCCCTTTTATATCCCTTAGTCAACTTGTAGGAAATTCAACATCCTACTGGAGAGATCACATAGAAAAGTTCTGAAACTGTGTGGAAAGTAAAAAGGGCCCAGCTGAGTCCAGTCTTCCAGTCATTTAACACCAAGTGAATGTGCCTGGAACCATCTTGGATGCTCTAGACTAACCCTGACTTAGTGGAAAACTATCTAGTGACTCGAATCGCTGCTATATGGATCCATGACCTGCCTGAATTCCTGACCCACACAAACTTGATATAATAAAATGGCTGTTGTTTTCAGCTACCAAGAGGACAAAACCAGAATCATTTTAAGATTAAATGAGTTAAAAACAAAGTTCTATGAACAATGCCTGCCAATAGCAATGTTTGATAAACTAATTACCATTGGCATGGTTCTGGTCTCTTCTGAATTTGATTAATTCACTTCTTACTCAAGAGTGAGCATTTCTTCTTTTAAAAATCCTCTAATTTATCTGTAATCTATTTAGAATTGGACTCTTATCATTTGTCTTCAAGTGGGTCCATGCTAATACAGTATTTAAGATTCCTGAGATTCTAAATCTATGTGGATGGTCCATCATACAAGTCACACAGAAATATTTTTTTTTCACTTTTGTTCTTTTTAAATCCCCAATTTTTCTGTTATTGGCAACAAATCTGTGACTTCATAATAAAACCAAAGTAGGGGTGCCTATGTAGCTTAGACAGTTAAGCACCCTACTCTTGATTTCAGTTCATGTCATGGTTTCACTGTTCGTGAGTTCAAGCCCCTCATTGGCCTCTGTACTGACAGTGTGGAGCCTGCTTGAGATTCTCTCTCTCTCCCTTTCTGTGCCCTTGCCCTGTGCTCACTCTCTCTCTCTCTCTCTCTCTCTCTCTAAATAAACTTTATAAAATAAGATAAAATGTAAAAACAAATTATTCAACCCCAAAATGTAAAAATTCATAAGTTCTGCCTGTTACTTTTGTATTATTTTGGTTTTTCATTAGTATATTATTTGTGGGAAACAGAACTTTCCATGTTATCAAGTATGTCAACAATGACTATACCTTTCATGTTCTTCTTTACCAAAACAGTGAAACAGAGAGAAAGAGAGGAAGAAAAGAGTAATTAGTTAAATGGAGAACAGATATTAGTTATGGTGGTAAGCTGACTGAACCAAATAGTAGTCCTCAAGGTTTTGAGGAAACTGAGTGGAGTGAGTGTATACACACCTGTATTATTAGGAGATCTCAGATGCTATCTCCAAACCCCAGCCTTGTTTGTAAAAGTGAAAGCAGGAAGAAGGAGATTTCATCCTACATTTTTAGAGGATTCAAACGCCAAATGTTTCTGTTTCTGGATGGGTTTTTGAAAAATGTTTTCCTAAAAATGCATCAATATGTTTGCTTTGGTTTGTTGTCTTTTCTACGTGACCGTGAGAAATTGGGGTGGGAAGTGGAACCATGGGGAGAAGGGAGGGTGCAAGAGCTGTATTGATTGATTGAAGGTGATTCAGGCCAGAGGACCAGCAGAAGATAGATAGATGATAGATGATAGATGATAGATAGATAGATAGATAGATAGATATGATATGATATAGACATAGTCATAGACATAGACATAGATATGCCATTTAAACCTACATGAAATGGGTGTTCTTGATGATGGGCACATAAACCTCTGGTTCTCTTCTACACACACATTCATGCATCTTGTGAAGGAGGGGACCATTCTCCCAATTAACCCTATCACTTGCTCACAGGATCATGAAGGCTATTTTATGAGAACAAGCAATTTTTAGGGGAAGAAAGAGTTGTGTATTAGACATGATTAGTTGTCTAGATAACATCATTTCCCCATTCTTCTTTCCTAACAAAGATTCTTAGGTAGCCTTTGTACCTGGAGGAAGATGATCTCATTTGGAGTTTTTAGGGTAGGGCTGATTGGCAGAAGGAAGGTAATACTCTTAAATCAGTGCCTGATCTGGACTTGGGCATCTAATTTTGTCCAATATGGTTGAAGGAAAGAAAAATCATTTATTCTGTAATTTTGAAAAAAAAAGTTTCATTTTAAGTTTTTGGCTGCTTGATGGGAATAAAGAAACAGGTAATCCAAATTATTACAGGCAACCATCTTTTTACAATTCAACTATCCTGAGGTTTGAGCCAACAGTGAAATTGGAAGAACAGAGAAACCGCCCCCTAATAATGTTACTGAGCTGTGGAATTAACATACCCGAATCCTGCCCTGATATGGAACTTTTTATACTTAAAATTTCATTTTCATAATCTTTAAGGCAGTTGAAGAAGGTGTTTCTGATACTCATAAACCAAAATCTCCCTAAATTAGGAAAGAAATGACATTTGAATGCCATGAAACCATTTCTTATTTCCTGCAATTAACTTTAACATGGGGAAGAGAAAGTAAAAGAGCATATAAGGCCCCAGGATGACACAAGAAAGGACAGGAACAGGAGACCTGAAAAGTCACAGGAAGTGGAGACTAGCTGAGCTTAAAGAAAACCACCTTGAATTCACAATTTCCCAAGATGTTTTAAACCTAGCTAACTCTAGACAAGAGGACTACTTCTTTTATTCCATTACATATGTTTGCCAGAAGCAGAAAGGAAAGGGAGGGCAAGGGAGTTAGTGTTTAATGAGTACAGAGTTACATACAGTTTTACAAGACAAAACGAGTTCTGGAGATAGATGGTTGTGATGGCTGCACAACATAGTGAATGTATTTAATACCACTGGCTACACATTTAAGAGATGGCTAAACTGGTAAATGTTATGTGTATTTTACCACAATAAAAACTTAGAAGAGAGAAATCCCCACCATGTACTAAGCCAAAAGAAATACAAAAGATACATACTTAGCAATCTAGAAATCTTCAATATTAAAAAGTCCATAATAACCTCTAAATTTTTAATAATTCCTTCTACTTACATCATTTCATTTATTTGTTAGAATAACCCTGTGGGCATGTATATATTTCCCCATTTTATAGAAAAGAATCAGAGACTATGTTTCCATAGCCATATAAAAAGCAAACTGTGAAGGTAGGGTTTCAATCCCACCTTGTTTTTTATGTTGCACTATTCCCTCTGGAGAATAGGAGATTAAGATTCACCATCCCAAATACTCTGGGTATTATAATCCCATTTTGTAGAGGAAATCTTTAAGCAATATAGTGATAATAGTACTCTCCCAAGTCCCAATATTTTGAATGATACCAAGAGAGTAAAAGATATTTTGGTAGGACTTAGGTTTTTGTTAGATGGAGGGAAATGATCCAACATATGATCTGCAGTCAGGGAGCTGAAAGAGAGAAAATGGTCTAAACTGAGATTGAATCCATTAGCTGCAGATTCTAATGAGAGCACTCCATCAGAACCAGCATCTTACTGCCTGGAAAAAGACCAGAACAAATCCTTTGCTTTATCACGATGCCTTATTTTTTTTCTTTTTTCCTCAGAGTAGAAGTGGAAGACACAATTTTGAATCACAATTCCTGAAAACTGTTAGTGCACTAATTATCAGTGAATGAGCTCAGCTGGTGGCAAATAAGACTGACAGGAAGCAGTACTAATTGCAACACAAATAGCTAAGTAATCATGGAAGGACAAGGGAAGGAGTTGGATACTGAAGAACAGAATAGGCAAAGGTACCATGGATCATCATTAGTGGATCATTTGTGATTTTTTTTTTCTTTTTTTGGTATGGCTCCATTTACCTGTCATGGCTCACCTAAGACTTTTCTATAGTTGACCATTGTCCATAGGTTAATATCAAAGCAACTCAACATGCCGTATATAGCCTTTTATGATCTGGCTCATGTCAAAATCTCTGTCTATTCTTATCTCCTTCTAGCATTATACATAGTTTCCTAAATTTATCAGATCTGTTATATCTTTAACTTTTCATTATTTCTATTTCATTTGCCTGTGACATTCTCTTTACATCTCTTGGAATATTAAATCTTAATATGCCTCCAATTCTAACCCATTCAGATAATGCTAGATACTCCACTTCTGCATTTCCCTGTTGTCAACATTACTGAAGATCTTTTAAATATTCTATTCATATTTTTTTTTAAATTTCTCACCTTCATGGGCAATTCCTGAAGATAGCACTGTGTTGCTCACATTGAGTTCCCAGTACCTGATATGTCATAGTTACTAAATAATTATTTGTTGGATAAATTATGAATGACTTTATTCACTTTATTCACCTTCTCATGAATAACTTGGCTGTCAGGAAGGACAGAATTTTCCTCAATGGGTGAGTTTAGAGGTCATATAATTCAAGGAATATTTTTGCATTATAAGCCTATGATTCAATGTGTTACTAATAAAAAATTAAATTGCATATACCTTATTGTTAGAGATGGCAGATTGAATACATATATTTCTATTTAAGCCATTCCCTAAGCCCCATAAAGATGACAGAAATGTTTTAAAGCATGAAGTAATATGGAATAAAGCAATGGGGAAGAGAAAATAAAAAGATTTTTGGTACCTGGAAACAAATGAAAAATAAAAACTGACTTAGGAGATCCAAGAAATCTGAATTCTGTGCTTTAAGTGGGAAAGCCAAGAAAGAGCATTACACATGAATCTCTAATAGGCGTAGGACTTGGGGAGAACAAGTATCTTGGAAGTGAGGATTAACAGAAGACTGTGTTGTTTGAGGATCTCATTAGGAAAGAATAAGATCCACAGATAATCCACCCCACTTTGTAGAGTCACATGGCTGATGAGTTGATGAGTAGGGCTTTTATTTTCTACAGAGAGTGAAGTAGGTGGTGTTTATATTTGGGTTTCCAGACACATTTGAGTGAAGAAATCCATTTTGGGAAAATTTAGAAAAAAAGTGGTTTTTTTTTTGTTTTGTTTTTTTAAGAGGCAGAGAGAGAGAATTAAGCCAAAGTTTCATAGTGAATGCTGAATTTTCTTTCCAGTCTTCTCCTACATGGTTTCCAGAAAACTAGCAGCCAGTTTAAACCCTCCAAATGAGAATTCTGAAGCAGTTCTCGTCTGGGATATATGACCAACTGGAGCTAAAGGACTGAAAAACACTGACATTAATGATTCCCAAAGAAATAGCCCTTTCAGATGATGTTAGAGTTAGGATGATATTGACCATCTCCAATCAAATGCCCTGGGTTTCTGATCATCTCTTTGTTCCTCACTCTCTAATATGAACAAAAACAAGCCTAGACATTTGAAACAAGCACTGGATGTGGAAAACAGATATCAAAACCAAATGAACAAATAACTCTTCTCAACTTTAGTACTATGAGTAGTTTCTTTATTAATATTCTCAAAAAGATAACTAGACATATTGCAACTGTGAATTAAGAACAGAAATATACCTAAAGGAGCATGCAGACATGAATATAGATGAGATCTTGATGATAGAAAAAAAAGTTAAAAATAATAATACATGTAGAACATAAAGTTAAGGAGAAGAAAAGCGATGAAGGATAGAAGGTAAATGATTCAGGAAGTACAATGTCTGTATAATAAGTTGTCCAGAAAAAAAAAGACAAAAGCAAGTGGAGGGAGGATATCATCAAAAACATAATTGTTTTTTCTAGAACTGAGAGATAAGGTTATACAGACAAAGAAATCAAAGAGAATTACTGCAAGTTTGAAAACACAGTGATAGAAAGATCTAGAAGCTTCCTGATAAGGAGGAAAAATATTTACATAAAGACTTATAAATAATAATGCCTTAGGATTTCTCCCATAATAGCAACTTCAGCCATTAGAATGTGGTAGAAAAATATCTTAAAATTCTGAGAATTTTTTTTTTCCAAAGTAGAACTACATACTCAGATTGTCAGGATACTTTCAGCTGTGCCAAAAAAAAAAAATGTTACCTGTTAAATACTCCATCAGGAAGCTACTAGAAAATCTTTGTTGTGTCAATATGAGGAAGATAACCAAGAAAGATAACCAAATATGATGTAGGAAATTGGCGAGCCAGCAAAAGAGGTAAAAACTGCCTTATGATGATGTTTTAAGGAGTTTGCACAGTGACATTTGTTCAGTAGTTTTAGAGAGCCACTTTTTAGAATGGAAATGGTTGGAAGGGAATTCATGGGGTGCCTGGGTGGCTCAGTCAGTTAAGCATCCATCTTTGGGTGAGGTCATGATCTCATGGTTTGTGGGTTCAGCCCACATCAGGCTCTGTGCTGACAGCTCAGAGCCTGGAGCCTGCTTCAGATTCTCTGTCTCCCTGTCTCTCTCCCTTCCCCTACTCATGCTCTGTCATTCATTCTCAATTTCCCTCTCTCTCTCTCTCTCTCTCTCTCAAAAATAAACATTAAAATTTTTTTTTAAAAATGACATTCATAAAAATTTAAATTCATTGAAGGTACCAGGAAAAAATTTACTCAGCTGACGAAGAATCCGGATTGGATTAATGATTTCCTTCTCTACAGGAAAGGAAAACCAACCATGTAAATACTATACATCTCATCCGTAAACGGTATTAACAGGGTAGAAATAAATTAAATAATAAACATTGACCTATTTTTATGTTAAAACTATGTCAGAAGGACGTGAGGCATGGGTAGTCGGAAGGGTGGTGAAAGATAGATGCATTCTTATCTTCCATAACAAGAAGTTAAGAGACTTTTTTTTTTTTTTAAAGCACTAGCAATATAAGCTTTATTTGGAGTTTTTTTTTTTCCTTTTTTCCTGTATGGTGTTAATGACTCTTTGTCATGTGTTCAATCAGCAAGAAGCTCTACATTCTTCAGCTTGACATATAAGTCAAGCTTATCACTATCCAAGTCAGTCAAGGGACATGGGACGTTCTGAAGGAGCAGAGCAAGCACGAGACTCACACCACTCCTGTCCCAGCTGAGTTGATAGAACTTGGTCACATGGCCATTCCTAACCACCACAGAGGTTGGAAATGGAGACCAGCTGTGTATCAGGGAAAAATAGGAGGACACAAATTTTGGTGAACAGTTAGCATTTGTGTCACAATTTGGAAAACTATTTGGTTCTTTAAATTAAGTCCCTTGGACAGCCTATTGTTTCAGCTTTGATTTTGTTCTAAAATGAGAAGCAGATCAGAGGGAGTTGCTAAAATTGACTGGTGATTAGATTACATTTATCTGGTGTGGTTTTTAAATTATAAAATTTCATGGCAGTTACAAAGTACTTCTTGTCTGGAGTCACTCTGTTCTATGCTCCCTTTAGTGGAAAGTCAATGGTCCTTCCTAGGAAGACAAACTGTAAGTTAATTAGCATAATCCTAAAATAATGGCAGAGAAGGTGGAATTATTCCTATTTTACATATGAAGGAACTGGATTCCTGAACAACTGACAGGTAGGAAGTTGGTCATTTACTCATTCATTTCTCTAATGTTTACTGAAGTATCTATCTACCATAGGCCTGTATGGCAGCAAACACTCCAGACAGAACTTTAATCCTAGGAGGCTGTCTACTTTCACATATCCTATCTCATCAGTTATGCTGAAATAAGCTCTCTGCAGCTATCCAATCAGGGAGCTTCCCCTATTTGCAGAGTCAACAAAAGTTGCAAATTCTCTTTGGGAAAATGTCTGTGAGTCAAAATCACACCCCTTTTTTCCCTTAACAGCTTTTGACAGATGCTTCAGACCAGTGTGGAAAGAAAGACACACACTTTCTCTTTCTGGATCTCCACTGTTTTCCCCCAGTGATTACAAAGGCACTTTTTTTTCTGGCTGCCTTCAAGACTTGTTAGGCTTGTTCTCCTATTCAAACAGATGTGGGATAGTCTGGTCTCCTAAGTTATGATACTCATCCAGCTGCCTGAAAATCGGCAATTGTTTCTTTTCCTTCATTTGGGAAAACATCACCCACCAACATCCCTACTGACTGTTTAATGATGTATGCTTAGTTGGTGCTAAGTTTAAGTGAAAGAGAATGTCTGCAGAAGATTCTGCACCGAAACTTGCACTGAACATGAGAACAATTGCAGGGAACATGGGAATTCTAGAAGAGTTCTCCTGAAGGGGTAATCATATAATTCATCATCCAAAGTGGGATAATTTGAGAATGAGAGGTAATGCTGTTAACACCAATGATGCTGAGACTACAAATATAAATAGCATTCTGGACCAAAAGGAAATGTGAGCATTCAAAAGTGACTTCACTTTCTTTATGCATTGATGAATGAATGGATGAACAAAATGTGGTATATACATCAATGGAGTACTATTTAACCTTTAAAAGGAGGAAAATTCTGGAGATAGATGGTTGTGCCGGGTGCACAAGGTGAATGTATATAATGCCACTGAACTGTATACTGAACTGTATAAAGATGGTCAAAATGATACATTTTATGTCACATATATTTTATCACACACACACAAAAAATGATTGACTTTGCTTTATTTATTGCGACTATGTTAAAACTAGAACCAGAGTTTCCCCAAGGACTTTTATTCCAGGCATAACACATTATGACCCTAATTAAAGGTCACCAAAGTTAGGATGTAGTTGAATCACCCACTGTTTCCCTTTGTTATCATCATTTGAGGAAAAACATGAAGAGTCCAATGGACTCCTGAAAAAGCTGGTCAGAGGACTCAGCCAGCCTTCCCACCTCCCTACTCAACCTAGATTTGAGTACAGCCCAGATGTTAGTGAACATGGCAGGCAGAAAATCTTTAAGAGAGCAACAATCTGCTGGCTTCCCCAAAACAAACTCTGCTTGATTTGCCTATCACAGGAAGTGAGGCAAACTCTGTCTTTCCTGAGGGTAGGAGGCTCATGAAACCAAGAGGAAAAAAGATCTAGGAGACCAAGAGGAAGCAGACCTACATGGTCTGGGTCTCAGATGGTGTCCCAATATGCCTTACTATTAATGTTTCACAAATATCAGGTTCTGTTCAAGCTCAACAGTCACACCAGAGGCCCCCACACTCTATACTCTTTTCCTATAGCCTCTTTGACACGCAACAAACATTTTTCTTCCTGTTAACATCTGATATTGGGAAGTATTGGATTTTCCTCTTCACCTTGTGGACCACCATTTTCTGTGCATGCCAATCTGTTTCCCATTTACTCCCAAGGCGGGGCACATAAGGAAGAACCATTTGGAATGCACATTATAAAGAAGGAGCAGGATTATGGCCTTGGATGCCAGTTGAGTCATTCTGGCACAGTCTCAGTCCTGCAGTCGACTTATCCTTATTCTGATGTGCATTGTTGATTAACTGATTCATTTGTCTATGACGTGCCCCATCCTACAGCCTCAACTTTAGAGCAAGCTCCTAAAGGACCTACACAATATTGTTCACTGCTGAATCCCTCTTTTCATAAGAATCCATGCCACCACACCTTAGGGATTCCATAAATGCCTATGCTCCTGGGGCATTAAGTCCCTGTATATGCCCAGGGCATGGCCAGGCCCCTGCTAAAAGGAAACCTATTATTTAATAACAATCTATAGATTTTGAAGCAGCTGGTGTCAGGAATGCTTCCTTACAGGCCCTGTGGGGCCTCTGGGAGGAAAGACTTTCAAGAAGATTAGAGATGAATGTGTTCTGAAAGACAGCACACAGTTAGCCTTGACTGCAAATTGGGCATTTTATTGCATTTGTCTGATGGATAATCACAGATAAAGACTTTGATCTTTATCCCCATGGCAGCAATAAGGAAAAAAAAAACAAAACAGGAACTCTGCATACTATCTTTTATTTCTTTTCTCTGCAGTTCCCGGAAAACAGAACCTATTAAAATGCTCAGAAGAATCTCTCTGTTGTGTTCTTAAGCATCAAATCAAATGTCGCTGCGTGTTACTGCCCTGCCACCATCTCCCACCAAGGCCATGGTAAGAAGGAAAGTGGGAAAAGGTAGGAGACTCTTCTCTCCCTCAGCAGAAAAAAAATCATGGATGGGAAGAGGAAAAATGTCGAAGGGAAGGGGAAAGGAAGTATGGAGGATTAAATGCTGAGTATCAGGGAAAAAATGAGGGGAAAGAATTAAGGTGGAGGTTGTAGCATGGCAGCTCCAGCTCCATGACCATATCGGGGCTTTAGTCCTCTGACAGCTTATGGTCTGGAGTGTCAAGGTCAGGAAGGTCCTTCTTCCCTGGCAGTTGAACCAAGTGAAACATTCCACTGTCAAATTTGAGAAGTGAATCAAAACAGACCAAATCAATCAATCAATCAATCAATCGATCATTCGTCATGTAGGGAAGCAGTAGCCAACTCCAGGGAGCTTGATATCGCAACATGGTGCTTCTTCCATCCCATGATGCATTTAAAAGACTCCACTTGCTATCTAATCAATATGATTAGTGATAATGTTCATTAAGGACAAAAGGGTAACTTTCATTATAAAATGAAGATTATACGTTAACTTTTATGTGTCCTCACAAAGGAATGGGCCAAGACCAAGCGCTTCTTCAACCCTTGAGATAAAGTCTATTGTGCTGACGTGCTGTGTGTGGTGAGGCACAGGCACTCCGGTGTGCTAGCACACAGGACACATCCTGGGGGATGGTGTGGGCGCAGGGCCACACGTATTTCATTCTGATCTGAAAAAGAGACTTAAATTTAATCATGTACCATTGTTTCAGAGAGGACTACACACAGATTCATTTTTAATGTGAATTTGTGGGCATTTTACATGCCCAACATATTTAAAGTCTTAATTGTGTATCTGAATTTCCTCATGTTTTAATATACAGGCAAACCTCAGAAATACTGCGGGTTCAGTTCTAGACCACTGCAATAAAGACAATATCACAATAAGAAGAGTCAAATGAATTTTTTGCTTTTTCAGTGCATTAAAGGTTACATTTACACTGTACTGTGGTCTATTAAGTGTGCAAAAGCACTATGTCTAAAAACAATGTGTGTATCTTAATTAAAAATACTTTATTGATAAAAAAAAATTCTAACCATCTAATGAGATTTTGGCAAGTTATATCACTGACCACAATCCCACCTTGTTTTATTGTGGTTTACTTTGTTGTACTGAACAGATGCTGCATTTTTTACAAAGTGAAGGTTTGTGGCAACCTACATCGAGCAAGTCTATCAGTGCCACTTTTCTTTGTTTATTTATTTATTTTGAGAGAGAATGAGTGAGTGAGCAGGGAGGTGCAGAGAGAGAGATAGAAGTAGAGACAGTCCCATGCAGTTCCGCTCTGTCTAGTGCAGAGCCCTAGGTAGGGCTCGGACCCAGAATCTGTGAGATCATGACCTGAGCCAAAACCAAGAGTTGGACGCTTAAGCAACTGAGCCACACAGACCTCTCTGGGCTCCGTTTTCTACATGAATTTGCTTACTTCCTGTCTCGGAGTCACATTTTGGTAATTCTCATAAATTTGAAACCTTTTCATTACCATTACATTTGCTATGGTGTTCTGTGATGTTACTACTGTAATTGTTTTGGGACACCACTAAGTGCATCCATATAAGACAGTGAACTTAATTGATAAATGCTGCATGTGTTCTCACTGCTTCACCAATCAGCTGTTCCATGTTTCTCTCCATTTCCTTGGGCCTCCCTATTCCCTGATACACCACAATATCAAAATTAGGCCAACTAAAAACCCTACAATGGTCTCTAAATGTACAAGTTAAATGAAAAGTTTCACGTGTCTCACTTTAAATCAAAAGCTAGAAGTAATTAAGTTTACTAAGAATGGCATGTCAAAAGCCAAGATAGGCTGAAAGCTAGGTCTCTTGCACCAGTTGCACAAGCTGTGAATGCACAAGAAAAGACTGAATGGAAATTACAAATGTTATCCCATGAACACATGAATTTTAAGAAAGTGAAACAGTCTTATTGCTGATATAGAGAAAGTTCGAGTGGTCTGGATAGAAGATCAAACCAGCCACAACATTCCCTTAAACCAAATCTCCAATCAGAGAAAGGCCCTAACTCTCTTCAGTTCTTTGAAGGCTGAGAGAGGTGAGGAAGCTGTGTGAGAAATGTATGAAGCTAGCAGAGGTTGGTTCATGAGGTTTGAAGAAAGAAGCCGTCCCCACAACATAAAAATGCAAAGTGGAGAAGGAAGTGCTGATGTAGAAGTTGCACCAAGTTGCAGAAGATCCAGCTAAGATAATTCATGGAGGTGTATACACTAAACAGCAGATTTTCCATGTAGATGAAAACAGCCTTATACTGGAAGATGCCATCTAGGACTTTTCTAGCTAGGGAGAAGAAGTCAGTGCCTGGCCTAAAAACACAGGCTGACTCTCTTGCTAGGCACTATTGCAGCTGATGATATAAAATTAAAGCCAGGGCTCACTGACCATTTTGAAAATCCTAGGGCCCTTAAGAATTATGCTAAATCAGGGCACCTGGGTGGCTCAGTCAGTTGAGCGTCTGACTTCAGCTCAGGTCACGATCTCACAGTCCGTGAGTTCGAGCCCTGTGTCAGGCTCTGTGCTGACAGCTCAGAGCCTGGAGCCTGTTTCAGATTCTGTGTCTCCCTCTTTCTGCCCCTTCCCTGCTCATGCTCTGTCTCTGTCTCTCAGAAATGAATAAATGTTAAAAAAAAATAAAAGAAAAGAATCATGCTAAATCTACTTTACCTGTGGGAAGAGCTCAAAATATCAACATCAGCAGGAGTTTGGCAGAAGCTAATTCCCACCCTCCTGGATTGTCATACGGGGCTCAAGACTTCAGTGGGGGAAGTAACTGCAGATGTGGGGGAAACAACAAGAGAACTAGAATTAGAAGTGGAGCCAGGAGATGGGATGGAGCTGCTGCACTCACATGATGAAATTTTAACGGATAAGGAGCTGCTTCTTATGGATGAGAAAAAGTGGTTTCTTGAGATGGAAGCTACTTTTGGCGAAGATGCCGTGAAGACTGTTGACATGACAACAAAGGATTTCGAGTATTACATAAACAGAGTTGATAAAGCAGCAGCTGGGTTTGAGAGAATTGACTCCAATTTTGGAAGAAGTTCTACTTCTGGGTAAAATGCTATCAAACCGCATCGCATGTTACAGAGAAATCATCCGTGAAAGGAAGTCAATTGATGCGGCAAGCTTCATTGTTGTCTTATTTTAAGAAATTGCCACAGCCACCTCAATGTTCAGCAAATGCCACCCTGATTAGTTAGCAGTCATCAACATCAAGGCAAGAACCTCCACCAGCAAAAAAAAAAAAAAAAAAAAAAAAAAAAATGAGTTGCTGAAAAGTAGGATGATGGTCAGCATTTTCTTAGGAATAAAGTATTTTTTTAATTAAGGTATATACATTGTTTTATATGTAATGCTATTGCATATTTAATAGACTATAGTGTAGTATAAACATAACTTTTATATGCACTGGGAAACAAAAAAAATCATTGTACTTGCACTATTGTGGTAGTCTGGAACTGAATCTGAATATCTCAAAGTTATGCTTGTAACCTTAACATTGCAACTAGCCTATGCCTCACTTGACTTTTGAAATGCGCTGTATGCCTGTTAATGTTAGACAGAGGAGAAGGTCTTAAGGTGAAAGGAATCCTTGGTTGAAAGGTAAATTGCATGGAATGTTAAGAATTGCCAGTTTTGGGGCGCCTGGGTGGCTCAGTTGGTTAAGCGACCGACTTCGGCTCAGGTCATGATCTCACAGTTTGTAAGTTCGAGCCCCGTGTCGGGCTCTGTGCTGACAGCTCAGAGCCTGGAGCCTACTTCAGATTCTGTGTTTCCCTCTCTCTCTACCCCTCCCCTGCTCACGCTTTGTGTCTCTCTGTCTCTCAATAATAAATAAATGTAAAAGAAAAAAAAATTAAAAAAAATTGACAGTTTCATTTCCCAGCTCTTATTTATTTTTGAATGGCAGTACCAGTCCCATACCAAATCATTAGGTGCCTCGTCACTGGAACCACATATTTAGCAGATATAATTTGTAGCAGTAGTTAAAACTTCTGGAAAGAAAACACACCTCTAAGGTGGTCTCAGGATCAGGTACTTCCGAGATGATTTTTGAATGACACATGTAAAAGAATGACCCCTTGTGGTAAGAAGCCAAATCTACATGATTTAATTAAGACTGCTCTAACTGGGTTGGGCTGGAAATGTATTCAGACAATTATAAAGCAACAGGAAGCTTCCTGGTAGAGAGCACACAGCTGCCTGGATTTATTTCTTATAACCTAACAATCCCACTGGAGTAACTCCAAAGACCCCATACCCCATAGAAGCCTAGACCTAGGCCATGTGCTTATAGGGAACTTTCTCCTAACTTCTCTCTCAAAACAGCAACACTTTGCACAGTATTACTTCTAGGTACCCGTCCAACTTCTGCCTGAAAAGTTCCAGTCACAAGACACATTGTAGTGGGCATTTATCTTTTCTCCCCTTGCATAACAATAAACTAACTATTTCTTGGGGGTGGGGGTTCCCCATGTGCCTAATCTGTGGGAAGGGGTAGGAAGCAGAGAACATGATTTCTTAATATAGACATGGGATATGGAAGATCCTTTTCACAGCTAGGATCTAAACACATGAACTATGAGTTAATCATTATATATTCCTGCTCAGGGTTACGGATCTGGAATGAGAGACAGTGATTTATACAGCGGCAGTGGGAATACGCAGAGCTGATGTCCAGAAGATGTGGTTGTGTCTGATGCATCTAGCATATGTGATTTGGCCGGACTATTTCATCCCCTAATTTTGTCCTGCCTTAATTGCACTCCTTTCCAAACATCCTCCTTTCAACATCCTGTAACATACAGTGACTCCTCTGCTTAGACATTCAAAGTTAGTTTCTCTTCCTTGCAACCAAGAATCTTAATGTCCCCTGTCTACTTCATCACCAGGATGATGAACAACTTCATGTTACATATTGTCATCAGACCTGGTGCTACCTTCTTCTGCAGTTCGACATTCCTTTGCTATAAGATGAAATTATTTTCTTAATGTTTATTTATTTACTTTTGAGAGAGAGAAAGAAAGAAAGAGAGAGAGGGCATGGTAGGGGCAGAGGGAGAGGAAGAGAGACAATCCCAAGCAAGCTCAGTGTCTTCGGTGCAGATCCACCACGCGGGCTCAAATTCACAAACTACAAGATCATGATCTGAGCTGAAACCGAGATCATGACCTAGGCCGCTTAACCAACTCAGCCACCCAGATGCCCCTAAGATGAAATTCTTCTTAAAGTGTTCATGTTATTTTTTCAAAGCCTTAGTGTCTCCATATTAACACTTCTAGAAGGATAGAAAACCATCTATATCAAGTTGAATAACTAGAAGACAGTTGCCTAGATATTTTAATTAACTTGAAGTGATGGTGCTGTTATTATTGAAGCAAAGGTTCTTCTCGTAGTATCTCATAAAAACTTGTTGACCACATAGTGTCCCTAACCATTTGGGAATAGGCAATGTAGTGGCCTCAGTCAATATCAAAGGTATGAGATCTTTCTATTCCTTCCACGAAGGAATCTTCTCTAATATTCTAGTTATCTAACCGGCCACTTTTACCTGCCTCCCACCTATGCATTCCCTATCTAACCACCAAGAGCATTAAAAGGTAAGATATAAAAGGGAAACTGTCTGTTTTTTCCCAATATATGCCTCCAGAATCCCTGACTTTCTTATGTGAACTAGAACCTTTAAACCTTCCAGACTCATCGGGGCACATATATATCTTGAAGAAAGGTGCCCCATATAAATCAATAATAGTCCCCTCTAAGTACTCGAGACATAAAAGTAAGACTGGACCAATGTTATATAAATCTTCCATAGGAAAAAAAGAATACAAGTGAATGGCAGAATTATAATTAGATTTCAAACACAAAAAAGGTCCAAAACTCATCTTGGAAATCTAGGAAATTAGAAGTGGTGTCATACATCCAGAAGGATTTCAAGCCAGGAGAAAAGCAGGCTCTGACTAGCTAACAATCCTTAGTTCTATACAAGCTGTATAGTCAGGATGGCTCATTCCAACTCAATTTGACTCTCTTTCTTTTTAAGCCACATTAAAACTCTTAAAAAATTCTATCCAGAGTGAGACATCTTTAATTCTCATTCCATATGGAGGATTTGCATTCTGAAAATCAATAATATCCAGAGTTGTCAGAGAAAAACTCTGTTTTGTGCACAGGAGTATCCTTACTACCTCAAGAAAATGAACTTGAACAACGTAAGTTTTGATGTTTTACGACAAGGAGAGGTTAACTAGAACACAAGTGTTACTACGTTATTTTCATGAGTCTTCAGATTACCATTGCTTCCATGTATTTCCTTTTCCAATCTTATAAACAAGAAATGAACAGCCTCCAAACATCTCCCTTTGCTTATTTAAAATGCAGTCTCTACTGGTGAGAACAGTGCATCTGCTATAAACCTACAACCCATTTAAACAGAGCTTTCAGAAGCAGTCAATTGTCCTATCGAACAAATATGACCATTTGTTCGGGCATTACTACTACACATTCATCAGAACACAAAATATTATGTCACACTGAACCACTGTAGAAATTAGAATCAGAATGAGTTGTGTGGGTGAAAAATTACCAAAAAAACTCAAGTGGCCTCATAAGTATAAAAACATACTGGATATATTGATAGCAAGATATCTGTAAGGAGTCAAATTCTCAATCTACAGAAAGCAAAAGAGAGACAAAGTAAACATAAATGGTCCGTCAGCTGCTAGACTCTCTCTCTCTCTACCACAGTGCTTCAAACACACACATAAACCCAACCATCAAACAATATTTACCCTCATGTTGAATAATCATGACTCAAAATGTACACACGCCCACATGAAACACACACAATTTAACCCTACTCCGGGCAATGCCTTGATGCGCTCTACATAATTTTCTCACTTTTGTTATTATGGAGGAATAATGTACACATCACAAAATGCATCCATTTTTTGTGTACCGTTGGATCAGGTTTGACCAATGTTTACACCTAGGTAGGTGTCACCCAAATCATGTTACATCCAACAAACCAAAGCGTTCTTCGGGCACCTTTTTAGTCAGGCCTCTCTCCCACCCAGGCAACGAGTGCTCTAATCTCTTTCACCAGAGACTAGTTGTGCCTGTTCATAAACTATATATAAATGAAAGCATAGCGTATGTACTCATTTGTGTTATCTGATGCATTTTGCCAAATTCATTTTACAGCTCACTAACAGGTTGCAACCTTCAGTTTGAGAAAAAAAATGCTGTAATGAATACCATAAAGTAGTGTGCATCTGATTGCTTGATGTGCTTTTAAAAAAGCAAATTCTCAGGCCTCTCCCACAGAGTTTCTGATTAAAATGTAGATTACTGGGACCTACTCCAGCCCAACTAAAGCATACATCCTAGTGTGGTTCTGATGCAGGTTGTTCAAGGACTACATTCTCATATGTTTTATAGCCAGGTTTTTCAATCACGCTCAACAATGCTTCCACCGTGTCACCACCTCTATCCTGTCTAAGAAAATACAATGACTCCTCGTTTACTGCCTACTGAATCAAACCAAAGTACCTTCACCTGCCACATAAAGCCCTCCATCACAGGGTCTTGCTTTCCTAACCGATACACCTTTCTACCGCACAGCGACAAGAACCTCCATGGTCATCAGTCTCCTTAGTGACCCCCACTGCCCATTTATCCTCACACTGAAAAATCTAATGCTAAACTTTGCCTGCATTCAAGAACCTATCAATGCTCTTTAAATTGAATCACAGCCTCAGATTTGTATTCCCTGGAAACTGTGTTAGTGGTGGGTAGGCCTGGAATAGCCAAGTGTGTAAGGCATCACAGCTTCCTTGAGGCGATTGATTGACTTGTGTTAATTCTCCTCCATAAAATGTGCTCTGTGCTATTTCTTTGTTAGAGAGAGCATCCTTTGGCTCTACCACCTTGTTAGAACAATGGTACTATGTGGTCTCCTGGGTATATTTGGAAACATATTGGTCTCATTTTTCCTTACGCTTTCTTACTCTACAAATAGAAGAAGAAAACAACCCCAATTTAACCCTTGAGTTATGGCTAAAACAAAAGCTGGAGAAATACATCACTAAAGGCAGAAGGAAGGGGGAGACTAAAGGGAGGAGGCTGGGGAAGCTAATGGCAAATTTCAATTTATAGTCCTTATGTTCTAGTCTCTACTCTCAGACCCATATGAGACACGGTACAAATTTGTGTTGATACCAGAGTTCAAAGCACTCTCTCAGTTATATTCATTCATTCATTCATTCATTCATTCTTGCTTTTAATCATCTACCACATAGTTTTGAGTTTCTATGATCTCTCAGGCACTTGTCTAGTTACTCAGGCCACGGCCATGTGTAAAACAGAGTCTCTTACATTCTAAACAAAGGAACTTACATTCTAGGGCGAACAGGCAGACAGTAACCCTGTAAATATACAGAGCAACAGAACATTAAGGTAAGGAGGAAAAACGAATGCACTATTCACAAATGGAGTTAATGGAAATTCTCCTCACTAAGGTAACATTTCACAGACTTGAAAGGGCTGAGAGAGTAAGCTATCCAACCACCTAGAGAAGTTCAGGCAGGAAAAAAAAGAGGAAATGTAAAAGCCCTAAGGTGGAAGCCTTGTTAGCATTTGACTAACACCAAGGAAGCTGTTGTGGGTGAGCTCAGAAGAGTACTGTGTCACAAGAACACAAAGGGCCTTGTAGGCCCTTGTAAGAACATTGTCACTGAGTCAATTAAGAATGAAATGGAGAGTTTTGAGCTGAGGTACACATGGTGCATTTTGCATTTTCATAGATTTTCTCCTGCTAGTGTGTTGAGAATAGACAAAAAGGGGAAAAAAAGAGTCATCAAGGGAGGCTAATATAGTAAACCAAGTAAACAATGATGATAACGTGCATCGGTGCATTTGGATTAAAGAGGCTAAAAAAATGAGAATTAGAATATATTCTGAAGGTGGCAATGACAAGATTTGTTGAAGTGGGAGGCACAAGTAAGAGAGGGTAGTCTAAGATAAGTCCAAGGTTCTTGGCCTGAGTGGCATGAGAGACCAGGTTGCCATTTATGAGCACTGCTGTAGGAGCAGGTGTAGGAGGGTCTAGAAAGTAATTTTTGACTATGTTAAGTTTGAAGTGCCTTTCAGATATCCAAGTGGTGATATCCGGAAGGCAGCGTATATAAAACTGTAGAGTTCATGTGATATGTTCGGTTCAGAGATACGGCTTGGATTTGTCAATGTATAGATTCCATATGATAGTCATGAGATGCGATTGTTGTACAAAGAGAAGGAATGATGCCCATGGAATGGGCTCTGGGCCATTACCAATATATGGCTGTTAGAGTAGTGCAGAGAAGCCAATAAAGGAGATGGAAAAGAAATGTCCAATTATAGAAGAGAAGAAACAGGAGGATGTGATGTCCAGAAGTCAAGTGAAAAGGGTATTTTAACAAGGAACATGTTAACAATATCAAATGCTCCTAGAGGTCAGTATGATGAGGACTGAGAATTAATTGCTGAATTTAACAATACAGAATTCATTGGATTTTAACAAGAGCAGGTTTGATGAATGTGTAAATACTTACAGAAATGGGTTGAACAGAGAAGTGGAGGAGATAAATTGCAGACAAAAATTATAAATAACTCTCTCAAGGAGATATGACATAAAGCAGGTGGAGAAATGGAATGGTTGAACTATGTGAACAAGTAAATAGGAACAAGATATACACATATGCACATATATCTCATCTTAAAAAATAAATATACGATATGTTTGTGAGCTTAGAAAATCCCGTTGAGAGAGAAAAAACTACAGATGCAGGAGAGAAAGAGAGGAAGAGAGAGAATTCCTGAAGTGGTGTACCTAAGGAGGGGACAGAAAATGGGGTCTGGATAATAGGAGAGGGGATGGCCTTTGGAAAATGGAGAGCTCACCTGAAACCAGGAAGAAAAAGTGAATTTGTGAGTGCTGATGATGAACTTATGGTCAAGGGATCCCACAGAATTTTTCTTGTAATACCTTCTGTTTTCTCCAGGAAAGAAAAATTGAGGTCATCAGTTGAAATTCAGGATGAGAAAGAAGGCATTGGAGAAGTAAGAAGAGAAAGTATGAGTCCTCCAGGATGATGACAGAGTAAAAACAATTCCAGGCTGCGCTGAGGGCCCCCATGGCAGTAGAGTCATGAGTGTGCAACGTAAGTGGTACCACGAATGGATAATCCTGCGTGAGTTCACCCTTATCATCCCCATCTTGCAGATGAAACATGCTCTATGATGTAATGTGAGCTGCAGAGAGCATATAATTGGCATCATAACCCAGGTCCTACTTCACACCCCCTACCTACATGTTTTGTTTTGCCTTCAGTTTTGCACATGTTGGTTGTATTTCCCTAAGCAGGTCTGAAACCCTTCTGGGATGGTAGTGTGTCTCAGATGCCACTGAGGCTTTTACAGGACCCCACACTGTAAATGACATAATGTGTAATTCCATCATTCATGTCTTTAGGAAGTTTGTATTTTCTGGCTATTAAAGTTATGGCAGATAGAAAACCTTACTGGGGCTTATTCCTTTAGAGAATGCTTTAAAGTGATTATTCCCTAATTATGGAGAAAATCAATCTATGAAAAGGACAATCAATATACGTAAAGGATAGCATGAGTGATCACCCTTCCCCCTCTCTAAGAGTTTGTATCAAAGAGGAAGGAGACTCCAGATAAGAGCACCCTTTGTTTTAGACAGAAATGGCAATGGAATATTATTTTATTAAACTTACAGTCATAAAATTAAGAGCTGGATTTTTTAATTCACTCATGAAGAAATAGCTCCAAAGGTTTTAGAGAGGTCGTTAACTGTCACTGATAGAAAGTCGCACTGGAGTCCATGACCTTGGTTCTCAGTCCAGTATTTTTTTTCCTCTAATATGGAAGAAATGTACCAGAAACTAAAGATTTTATCCCTGTGCCCATTTACGTAGCCAGACTACCTAGCTCTCTCCTTCTCTGGCTTGGGTGTGAAGGACTAGACAGACTCTTAACTATAGAGAACAAACCAATAATTATTGGAGGGGAGATAGGGGGAATGGGTGAAATAAGTGACGGGGATTAAGGAGTACACTTGTTGTGATGAGCACTGGGTGATGTATGGAATGTTGAATCACTATATTATATACCTGAAATTAATATTATACTATATGTTAACTACTGGAATTTAAATAAAAACTTAATTTAAAAAATATAATACATTTCTGAACTCTCTAACTTGGCCCAGTGAATGTTAACAATGAACTCTAAAGAAGTTCCTGATAGGTGGTTTTTCAGGGCCTTTTGCATTACAGATGTTATGGGCCCTGCAATAATAATATAAATATTAATAGGAAAAAAAAGAGTTTGAGCTTTGTCTGCATTGTAAATAAATAATTTACTCATGGGACTGGATGAAAACCAGACACAGCCTCATTGGTGTCTCAAAAGAAAGTCAGAATTAGTCTTTCTATTTAATCTGACTGGGTTTATTCTGAAGCTGATCAAAAAAAAATTTTTGAAAACATCTAATTCAAGTCACTGGGCTAAAACAGGTAATGTATAACAATGAATTTACCTATATTCCAGTGTCCAAAAGCTTTGGTTTTGGAGAAAGCAGACTTGGAGTTGAGTCTGTGTGTGACCTACTCATTCCAGGATACAGCAAAATGGAGTTTACTTCTTTGAGCTAAGCTTTATAATCTGTGAAATAAAGATAATGATATTGGGCTCTGGTTTCTGGTCTAGCATGTAAGAAGCTTAGAAGTCTTCATTCTGTCCTAAGAACAAGTAAAAAGCTGAACAAATTGAAAAAATCAATAACCCTTCTTAGATCTGGCAAAGAGGAGAGGTTACAGGGCAAACCACTGACCCCAAAATTGGAGAGACACACAGACAGATACAGAGATTTATGATTTATCAAAGCAGAAACATCTTTGGGAAACAGTATAGAGTAGGAAAATCTGAAATGTAATTAACAAATTACTGGAGGCTTAGTGTGAATAAACCTAAGGGATAAAAATTTCAAGGGACCAGTTCATGGAGGGGGCTTTCACAATTTGGGGAGTTTAACCTCCAGGAGACTTACTAGGATCTCACAGTGAATAACAAAGAAAAATCACCTCATGTTTCCAGAAGGGAGAGGGGGAAAGGAACAATTTTGAAACATACCACAATATTCTATTCTTAACAAGGTCTGTTCCCCACAAAAACTGTTTTATCAGAGCCTAACTTGCTGGAGTTTATCAGAGCCTCAATTACTTGGGGAAAGGAAATACCTAACTCTGGCACCCTCCAGACATCCTATCCCACCTAAGGTTGGAAGTGGGGTAGAAGGAGAGGCACTGAGAAGCAGGGATGAAGTTCACAGTCCAGGGGCACAGCCTTACCAAAAGACTGATACCAAGTCAAAAGACCAAAGAAGCCTTCCTCTCCCCCGTATACTTTATCATTACATTACTAAAGGCCTATTTACTGCAGTTCCTTTCACCCAGCACATCATGTCTGCCTCTCAACAAAATATTACAAGGTGTGCTAAAAGATTTCAAACAAAAACAAAAACACAGCTTGAAGAGATTGAACAAGCATCAGAGCCAGAGTGAAATGGCAGAAATGTTCTAATAATCAGACCAGGATTTTTTTTTAACTATGATTAATATGCTAAGGGATTTAATGGAATAAGTGGAAAACATGAAAGAACAGATGGATAATGTGAGCAGAGAGATGAAAAGTCTAAGAAATAATCAAAAAGAAATGCTGGAGATCAAAAACACTAACAGAAATGAAGAATGCTTTTGATGGGCTCATTAATGGCTGGACATGGCTTTTCTCAAAAAAGAAAATAAAACCAAAAACCAGTTCTTTGAAAAGATCTATAAAATCAATAAGCCTCTACCGAGGCTATGAAAAAGAGAGGAAACACAAATTACTAATATCATAAATGAAAGAAGGAATTACTCCAGATCCCATGGACATTAAAAGGACAATAAAGGAATATTATGAAAAACTCTATGCCTAAAAAATTGATAACCTAGATAAAATGGGCCAATTCTTTGAAAGACACAGCTTTCAGCACTCACACAAAAGATAGGCAATCTGAATAGGCTTATACCTATTAAAGTGATTGAATAATCAATAATCTTCCAAAATAGAGAGCACCAGGCCTAGATGGGTTCACTAGTGAGTTCTAAGAAACATTTAAGGAAGAAATTACATCAAATCTCTACAAAATTTTTTTTTTCAGAAGATAAAACCTGGGGGATTGCTTCATAACTCGTTCTATTAAGCCAACATAACCCTAATCAAACCTGGACAAAGACATTACAGGGAAAAAACTAAAGATCAATATTTCACATGAACACAAATACAAAATCCTCATCAAAATATGAGCAGATTGAATCCAACAGTGTATAAAAAGAATTATGTACCACAACCAAGTTTAATGTATCCCAAATACACAAGGCCAGTTCAATATTCAAAAAATGAATTAATGTAATCCATATCAAAAGCCTAAAAAAGAAAAATGACATCATCGTTTAAAGAAGTACAGAAAGAGCATTTGACAAAATCCAACACTGATTTATGATTAAAAATTATCAGCAAATTAGGAATAGAGAGAAACTTCCTCAATTTGGTAAGGAATACCTACAAAAACCTATACTAAATGACTAGAAGCATTCTGACTAAGACTGGGGACAAAGCAAGGACGTCCCTTTTCACCAGTGCTTTTCAACATTGCACTAGAAGTCCTAGCTAATACAATAAGACAAGAAAAGGAAATACAAGGTATACCATTTGGGAAGAAAGAAAGAAAAATAGTTTTGTTTGCAAATGATATAACCATCTGAGTAGAAAATCTGAAAGAATCAAAAAAATAAAAACTCTTGGAACTAGTAAGCAAGTTTTAGCAAGTTATAGCAAGTTTTCAAAATACAATGTAAAGTACAAAAGTCAATTACTTTCATATTTACCAGCAATGAAAAAGTGTTATTTCAAATCCATTATACGATACCATTTACATTAACACTCCCCAAAATAAAATATTTTGCTATAAACCTATCAAAATATGTATAAGATCTACATGAACAATACTACAAAACTCTATGAAAGATATGAAAGGAGAACTAAGTAGAGCTCATGGCCAGGAAGACCCAATAATGTCAAGATGTCAGTTCTTCTCAATTTGATCTATAGATTCAATGCAATCCCAATCAAAATCCAGGTAAGTTATCTGTGGACATTAACAAATTGATTTTAAAGTTTATTTGGAAAAGAAAAAGACCAAGAACAGTCAGTTTGATATTGAATGAGAACAAATTTGAAAAAGTAACATTGCCCAACCTCAAGACTTAATATAAAAGCTTAATATTGTTTATTATATAAAACAATAATCAAGATAGTATGGTACTAGTCAAAGAACAGACAGATCAATGGAACAGAATAGAGATCCCAGAAATAGATCCACATAAATATAGTCAACTAATCTTTGACAAAGCAGCAAAGTCAATACAATGAGGCAAAAACAGCCTTTTTAACAAATAGTGCTGGAATTCTGGACATCTACATGTAAAAAAATGAATCTGGATACAGATCTTACACTCTTAACAAAAAATTACTCATAATGGATCATAGAGCTAGAACTAAAATGCAAAAGTATAAAACTCCCAGAAGATGAAATAAAAGAAAACCTCAATGCCTTTGGATATGATGATAAATGACCTTGGATATGGTGATGACCTTTTAGATGCAACACCAAAATCAAGATCCATGAAAGAAATAATCAATAAGCTGCACTTCATTACAATTTAAAAATTTTGCTCTGCAAGAGACAAAGTCAAGAGAATGGGAAGATAAGCCACAGACTGAGAGAAAATATTTGCAAAAGACACTTCTGATAAAGGACTGTTATCCAAAATATAAGGAATCCTTAAAACAATAAGAAAACAAACAACCCAATTTAAAAATGTGCCAAATATCTTAACAGATACTATACCAAAGAAGATATAGAAATATCAAGCAAGTATATTAAAAGCTGTTCAACTTAATACGTAATTAGGGAATTAAAACTTTAACATGAAGCACAACTACACACCTAATAGAATGGCCAAAGTCTTGAACAATGATAATGCTAAATGTTAGTGAAGATATGGAACTCTCATGCATTACTGATAAGAATACAAAATGATACAATCACTTTGGAAGACAGTTTGACAGTTTCTTACAAAACTAAACATACTTTACACAATCCAGCAATCACAGTTTATTTACTCAAATAAACCAAAAACACAAGTCCACACAAAAACCCCATAAGCATGTTTATAGTACCTTTATTTATAATTGCCCAAATTTGGAAGCAACCAAATTATCCTTCTGTAGATTAGTGAATAAACTATGATAGGCAAAGACAATGGAATATCGTTCAGTGCTAAAAATCAACAAGCCATTAATCCATGAAAATACTTGGAGAAAACTTAAGTGCATACTACTAAGTGAAAGAAGCCAATCTAAAAGGACTACATACTGTATGATTCCAACTAGAAGACATTCTGGAAAGGCAAAACTACGGCAATAGCAAAAAGGTTAGTGGTTGTCAGTGGTTAGGCAGGAAGGAGATACCAAAAGACAATGCACAATGACTTTTTTGGGCAGTGAAACTATTCTGAACAGTAGTGCAATATTAGATACATGTCCTTATACATTCATCAAAATTCATAGAATGCACAACACCAAGATTGAACTCTAATGTAACCTATGGATTTTGGATGATAATTGGTTCTAGAATTTCTGCTCTTGATTCTAGCTCATGCTAGATCTTATTTACAATTAATCATTTAATAACTAAAAACCTAACCAGATTTCAAATTCCATGAGGACAGTAATCCTATCTGTTTTTCTCACAGCTCAACACCCATCACCCTGCACAGTATGGGCAAAATAAATATTTGTTACATAAAAGCATATGGAAAGTATCAGGCAGATAAAATGAATAATAGTACAATTAGATGACATTTTCACAAGAATTTAATGAAAGGACCACTAGAAGTGTGGGAAGGTTTAAAGGAGCCATCAAATTATGTTAAGGCACCTAGCAATTAGCAGCAAGGAGAAGACATTCCTATATCTAGACCAGGAAAAGCAAGAGGCAGGAACAATAGTATCAAAGTCTGGTGATAAATAGAGCAGTGGGAGAGTTGCTACCTGTAAGGGAATGAAGTTATAGAGGGCAGAGGCCAATACTAGAAATGTGCACCAACGTAGGCAGGAAGTGGGCAAGAAAAACATTCCTCCCTCCTCCTGAATTACAGTCTCTTTCTTGTGATTTATTAGCTAAACCCAGTGGTAAACTAGACAGCAAGAATGAGTAACAGAGGTCATAAAAGTCGGTCTCTCAGGGTACCAAAGCAGGCAAAGAACAAATATTTGGGAACCAGAGAAGAGGAGGTGGGCAATGGAGAATAATAAACACAATGATATTATTAAGGAAGGGATCTTTGCTATCTTAACAGTGTATTATGAGAATAAAATGCAAATACATGGAAAGACTTGATAAAGGAGGGATAAGAGAATGTTTTCGTCTGTTCACTCTTCAAGCATCTCCAAAAAATGAGATGCTGGGTAACCTGAAAGACTTGGAACACCATCCAGAATATACAGAATTAATGACATCTTGCTGTAAAGGACTGTCTTTCTAAATTGCTAAAGGAGTTCAGAAGCCGTGTGTCCTTTGGCATCACCTTTAATCTAAATATACTCAGCAAGAAAATGAGACAGCTCAAACTTCCTTCTTCCTCTCCAGCAGTCCAGCCCAACCACTGCTCAGTTCAACCAATTAGCAATTTGCAGGGGGAAATGTGAACAAATTAATGCTGATGATTGCAGGCCACTAATTGGCTACTGGGCTGTCAGAGCAGTTTTGCAGTTGCTAAATCAAATTGATAGCTAAAGGCCGTGAGCTATTCAGCTGTCTGTTCTTCTCATTTGGGGCTTCAAGGCCAGGGAAGAGGAGTGGTTTACCATGGCATTCTTGTCAATCTGTCACGACCAGCCCATCATCCCCATGGCTGTACGTGGCCAGTGTATTTACCCATAATTGTGAGGCTGGTTACAAGATTGTGGCTCCGGAAAGGCGAGAAACTGCCACTCTTGGGGAGATGTTGTCATCCTGTCTGACAGGCAGGGAGTCATCTGAGGTGAACAGTAAAGCCAATACACTTGTGGAGAAATAGTGTGACTTTTTGGAGACCACACAGTTGGAGGCTAGAGTGAAAGTGGAATGTGTCACAAAGGAGGGGAACCAATCAGGGGAGGAGCTCAGAGGCAGGATGCCTGGGGCGGAGTCCAGCCAATGCATCCAAGTCACTGTTTGCCCAATGGATATCTTTTCCCATCTGATAAATGAGATGATTCATTAATGAGCACTGCTGAACTTGACAGAGGAAGACATACTACTGGCAATAAAACATTTTTTAAAATGTATACAAACTTACAAGAAGTTAAACATCAAAATATGCACTGTTCCTTTCAAAATAATCCACTTATGAATGTATATTACTTAACCCAAAGATACTGTAATTTCTCCAGTCATGACTGTGCATTTTTTTTTTTTTTTTGCAGAATCACCAGAAAAACAAATACTTGCAGCTCATAAAAACAAAGCAAAACTGAACAAAAACAACACTTCCTAATGGTTTAAAACAGTATTTCCTGAACAGAGATACTTTTGTACCACCTTTATCCACCTTGGGGCATTTGGCAATGCATGGAGACATTTCTGGTTGTTACAACTAGGAGCGGAGAAGACAAAGATGCTCTTAACATCTAAGGAGTAGAGATCTAGGGGATGCTACTAAAACTCTTACAAGGCACAAGGTAACCCCCACAACAAAGAATCCTCCAATCTAAGATATCAATAGTGCCAATGTTGAGAAACCCTCATTCACACTGATTTCCTTCAAGGGGAAATATGGTTGATTTTGGAGAAGTTAGAGCTAAGTTTGATGATTGAGGAAGTCAATTAAGCTGGAAAATGCCATTTCTGGAATAAAATAAGGGATAATTACAGAGTAATGAGACTAATTTTCTTACCTGATAATCTTCAACATGGAGTCCAAAAACAAACAAACAAACAAACAAACAAACAAGTTCCAAGCAATATTGCCATTCACTTATTAATCCTTCCATTCATTAAATATTTATTAAGCATTTAATATGTGCTAGAAACCAATTAGCAAAACAAAATTCTGATACTGAAAGAGCTCTTAGTCTAGAAGCATCCAGGGTAATGTACCTGGCTGTCTGGTAAAGTAAACCCTTTTAACTCTTTCACTATTGGGTTTTCCAAAGGTTGTTTCTTATGAAGATTACATAAATTAAGAGACACAAAATATTTCCAACAGTTACCTGGCACAAGGTAAGCACTCAATATATGCTAAATATTGACTATCAATATATTTTAAGATAACTTCAGTTATCTTAGTGCTCTTTTATGTATTTACTTATTTACTTATTTATTTAAAGTTTATTTACCTATCCTGGGAGAGAGAGAGGGAGAGAGGGAGAGAGAGAGGGAGAGAGGGAAGGAGAGGGAGAGAGGGAGAAAGAGAGAATCCCAAGCAGGTTCTGCGCTGATAGTGTGGAGACTAATGTGGGGCTCAATCCCATAAACTGTGAGATCATGACCTGAGCTGAAGTCAGATACTTAACCAACTGAGCCACCCAAGCACCCCTAATTATTAATATTAAAAATGCAATAACCAGTAATATTTTCTAAATGGATTCCTTTGAGGAATATTCTTTAGAGGTATACCCTTGGTCATCCTTGTAAATATATATAGCCAATTAAGCATTTTCTTTTTTTTTCTTTACGTATTTGTATTTATTTATTTTTTAATATAATTTATTGTCAAGTTACCTAACATACAGTGTATTCAGTGTGCTTATGGTTTTGGGGGTAGATTCCCATGATTCATTGCTTATATACAACACCCAGTGCTCATCCCAATAAGTCCCCTCCTTAATACCCATCACCCATTCTCCCCTCTCCACGCCCTCCCCCACCATGAACCCTCAGTTTGTTCTCTGTATTTAAGAGTCTCTCATGGTTTGCCTCTCTCTCTGTTTTAAACTATTTTTTCTCCTTCCCTACCCCCATGGTATGTTAGGTTCTATATTAACAATGTTTTCCATTGTTAGTGGAAATTAACAATTTCATTACATTACAATACTATTACATCCTCACTAGAGATGGTTAGATCAGGAAAATACAAAAACAAAAACAAACAACAACAGCAACAACAACAATAAACCTGACAAGCATTTTATAGATATTTGCCTAGCCTTTCTGATCTGGAAGGCATTATACAGGTTAATGTCTTGGATATAAAATAATATAATCAACTATATCTACCTTCATTTGACATTTAATAATCTTGGGGAGACAAAGCACAATAATTAACCATAGAAAATTAGCAAAGGCAACAAATGGCAGAGAAATTCAAGAGGGGAGGATCCGTATAGGTATAGGCTAGGAGGAACATCTCGAGAGGATGGTATTAAAAGAAATACGAACATAAGAGACAGACAGACTTTGGCCTCTGTTGTTCTCATCTATGAAGGTCTCAGGAAAATACAAGAGTATCAATTCAAATGACTTGCAAAGAAGGTGCCAGAAAATTTTGCAGTAAGAAAATGTTGCAATGGAGTTTCTTAAAGACAGAAGAAAGGAAGGGCCTGAACCAATTGGAAACTAAGAACTCAGTCTCACTGCTGATTAAGAATTTTCTTAGACTGAGTAGATGGAGTCATGGAGGCTTCCCAGTGGCTCACTGGAGAAGCTCAGGGCTCGATATGTTATGAACCTCAACATTATCATCAGAAATGTGGCTTCTTTTCTGAGATAGAAGCACCTTGCTGATACTTTCTGAGACTGGACACAAGCTCAAGATTCATGAGTGTCTCCTGGAATATCTGTTTAGTGCTAAGCAAAAGAAGGGCTAGAAAAGGTGATGTGCAAATCAAATCTCTGCATACCAAATTCTACTTGAAATTCACAAAGGGGGGTCATTATTCAAAAGAACTTTGTAATAAATCCTTATGAAAAACAAGTAAGGGGTTTTTGAGATTGTCCCAGCTCCACCATCGTCTGGCTGTGGGACTTGGAATAAGTCATTTCAACCCACTGAAGCTTATAAGGACTCCATATTATAGATGAAGAGACTCTTTCCTCTGCTTCTCCCAAAAGATTGAAGCAAACCTCAAATAAGTTAATGTCTGTGATATTGCTTTGCAAACTGTAAAAGGGTGAACCACTTCACTTTCATGTAGACGTTTATTTTTATCCACCAGGTTGTTTACAACGAGACTGTTTCCTACTAAGCGGAGTCACTTTTATAAGTTAAGACAAATTTGAATTTTGCCAACATTGTATAATTTCACCCAATTATTTCAGCCTTCTCTGTTCCTGAAATGGTACCACTGAATTAAATTTGGAGCAAGAGCTCAAGACCTAAACGCTGTGAGTCAGTCCCTTCACCTTGAAAACACAAGGAAAATGATGTCAGAACAATTTGCTCCATAGAATGTTGGCACAATGGAACAGGCTAATGAATGGGAAGGCATACTTAAGTGAATACTATTATGCTGTTGATTTATAGGGAAACAATGTTAATTCTCTTTTTCTTCCTCTAGTTATAAATTTGAGTTGAATTTTGCGTTTACATGAGGAAGGCACATCTTGGCTAGAATTTACATCACTTAGAACCTCTTCCCATTCCCAACCACACATTCTCCAGCATGTATTTATTTGTGAAAGAACCTTGTAGAACATCTTCATGAAAAGAGAATACAGGCGCCTGGGTGGCTCAGTCAGTTAAGCATCCAACTTTGACTCAAATCATGATCTCATGATGTTCAGTTTGTGAGTTCGAACCCCACTTCAGGTTCTCTGCTCTCAACACAGAGCCTGCTTCAGTTCCTCTGTCTCCCTCTCTTTGCCTCTCCCTTGATTGTGTGTGTCTCTCTCAAAAATAAATAAACATTTTTAATTTAAAAAAATAAATAAATAAATGCTAGGGATTGTCCCACATTTACTATTTTCTGAGTATAGGAAAACAGACAAAAATCTCCCATGCTGCCATTTATCTATCAGGGACAGTGATAAAATTCTACAATTCACAGGATCTCTTCTAAATAAAACCTATATGTTTATGCTTTGAGGTTTCCAGGAAGTAAGGAACTCAAATAGTGATTATTCTTAATAGTGTTCTATTAAGCTAGTTCCAGACTGTTTGGTCCCTGGCAGGAATTACTTGATGAAAAGGATGAACCTAGGAGAGTTCTAGCATATCAGCAGTCTAATTGCTTTATAAGTGCTGTAATGCAGTTTCAGGAAGCGATGGAATCCAATGAGCCCTCAAAGTGAAAAGAACTACTATCTATCCCCTCCCCTTTCCCTCTGATTAAGCTCCTTGACCATGGGTTAGCTGGAGGCTCAGTGTTCACAACAAAACTATCCAAACTTCTATTTCATGTCTTAGTATCTTCCAGACAAAAAATGTGCCCCAAACAGCATGTCTGGTTCTTCTTCGTGATGAATTTCAATGTTTCGTCTTTAGTCTCAAATATCTGCCTGTGTGAATCTGTGTTTGATTTTAGAAAGAAAGAAAGAAAGAAAGAAAGAAAGAAAGAAAGAAAGAAAGA